>NW_025794115.1:0-31598 GCF_021613505.1 Equus quagga | reverse complement strand
AGGAATTCCATCTGGTGTGTGTATGAAGCCAGCAGTCAGCTACAGTATTGGAAAGAGCCAATAAAAGTCAGTCCATTTGTTTTTTGGAATGTTGTATATGTATTTTAGTGGCTTCTCTGTGACCACAAGAGAAATAGTCTTTCACAGTATTTTATTTAAAGTCACAGAAACTTACAAAACAACATAGTAATTACCCCATGCAGAGATACTGTTAAAATTTGAAAGTGTTTCCTTCTAATCACTTTTGTAAGCAATAGTAAGTCCTTGAATTTCCAGAAGAATTTATTCATTCATTATTTTTTGAGTGTCTCCTTCGTGTCACTAAGTATACAGCAGCGGACAGGAAAGACAGCACACTGGTCCTCACAGACTTACATACACAGCCTCTCTGGGTCTGTGATCATCTCATTGAGAGAGTAAAGTAATTTGAAACTTATTTTCTGGATAGGAACCTTCACTTTCTTCAACTTTTTCTTTCCATCACCAACACCAGCAGTTAGTTTTCTTTCTGGGTCATTTTTAACTAAGAAGAAATATAAATCCCTGCATGAGAATCATGGAGCATTTGAACATTAATAGAGAACGTCAGCCCAGAGCTCTCTGTGAGTGATGGGTGGCCAGCAGGACTGACCGGGTAAGCTCACCCTCCCTCATCTGCAAGCATATTTCAAATTCACACTGACCGCCTCAAAGAGCTCAAATTGCACATGTCAATTAAATTAATATGCCCATCTCCATTTTATATCCAGTATAAAGAATATACTTATTTTCCTAGGGAAACAAACTGTCAAATGCACAGATGTTCATAACAGTGTTGTTTATAACAAACGACAAAGGTGGAGGAAAGCTCTACGTTTCTAACAGCAGGAAATTAGTTATGTAAATGATATTACAGCATTGCATATAAAAGCAAAAAATGAAAAAGACTAGAGAAAGAAAGAAAAAAGGACTAAAAAGAAAAAGAACTCAAATTTCTAACAACAGGAAATTGTTTAAATAAATAAGATTGATATCGAACCTGAAGTGAGTTCGCTCACCCACTGCGCAGCAAGCCTATCTCTGACACTGGGTGTGGTGAAGAAAGTAGGAATTTTATTTTTGCACAGTGGTGAGCAAGGAGAGAGGGCAGCTAATGCTGAAATCCCAAACAGAAACAGTCAAGGGGAAACAGAGTTAAAATAGTAAAAAGAAAAAAAAAGCCTTTATATAACCTTTTTATCAAGAGTAGATTAAAAATTTAGGAAAATTATCCTTTTAAGAAAGAGGAAATCAAGTTTTAATTTTGTACCAGTTTACATTTTACATATAAATTTATTTACCTAATTGGATTTACTTTAATCCTGGACAACTTGACCATACATAAATCTCTTTAGGGCTTTACTTTTGCAAAGCTTTGGTTACTTTTTTACATTCAGAATTTGTCCTAGCACTTTAGGACAAATTTATCTTTTCCAACTCAAGAAACGAAAATATTCCCATTCTTTATATCTTTTTACTGAAAACATATATTTTACTTTTCTTGTATACAGATCTTTTAGAAATATATGTTTTCTCACAGAAAGTTTCTCAGCATACATAAAACATGTTTATCAATAAACCTAAGCACTTTTCAGTCTCTTTGATATAAGAAACCAAAGGCAGACAAATACATGCTTAGTAGTTAATCTTTAATATTTTATCTTATGTGGAAATGACCTAGATACCCAATAAACTGCTATTATTTAACTTCACTTAATAAAGCTATAAAATTTGTTTCCAAAAAGATTTTAGAAGCTGGTTTTTTTAAAAACTTTTTTCCTTTTTCTCCCCAAAACCCCCCCAGTTCATAGTTGTATATTCTTCGTTGTGGGTCCTTCTAGTTGTGGCATGTGGGACGCTGCCTCAGCGTGGTTTGATGAGCAGTGCCATGTCCGCGCCCAGGATTCGAACCAACGAAACACTGGGCCGCCTGCAGCGGAGCGCGCGAACTTAACCACTCGGCCACGGGGCCAGCCCCTAGAAGCTGTTTTTTTAAGTATGCAGACTATAAAACATAATTATTGTACTTAAAACTCTTACTCAGTTTTAACAATTACTCTTAAAAACTTCATGTGACATTACAGCAGTTAACTATTATCCTCAGTTGTTTTGAGTACATATATCATAATATAATTATTATATATATGATTATATATATAATTATTGTTAAAAAGTTTTTCCAAAAACTTTTATCTTTTTACATTTATTTAGTTTACCTGTTATTAACAATTATATTTAGATTGTCTACAAAAACTCCATGAGACATTAAACAAAATTAGCTATTATACTGAGGTATGAGTTTTGCAGATAAATTTTGTAACGGAGATGACATGGGCTCACTTGACCAGTAAACCCAGGCTGTATGTCTGTATTATAGCCAATGCTGATAACTTTGATGACACGTTTATTTTAAATGAAACCAGCAAACTCAGACAGGCTTTCATTCATCAAAGATCACTTTATATCATGTTAAATAACTTTGTCTCTTAGAAGTGTTTGCATATTCATTAAAGACTGCATTCCATCATGAGACATTTTGAATCCTCTTCTGAAACAAGTTTTCAGAATGACCATTACAATTCCAAATTATCTCAGAAGCTTACTTATTTTCACTTGTTCAATTTTAGATCAGGAATTTTGGGGGGGTTCAAGCGAAGCGAAGCTTGCTGGGAAGCCTAGCAAGAGAGGAGACAAAAGCAGCAGATTTGGGTTTGGCTGCTGGCATGTTTAATTATTTAATTATTTTCTCTTAAAGAGGCAGTAAAGTATTTCTAATTGTATTTAGAAGCCTCAAAAAAGATTAAAACAGGCTCCCATGGTTGCAGCTGGCTTTCCCACTTGCATACATCAGTTTGGGTGAAGTGAAATTGGCCCGTTTAAGTATATCAATTTTTACAAAACTTTATCTTAGCTTTGCTAAGACTTATACTTTTAATTATAACTTACATTAGAATTCTATTAACAAGTTTTGGTATTACAATACGGTTCAGGAGAAGCATTCCCAGTTAGACATAACATTTATTCCCGAAGAAATCATCCAGGCAAAGTTGACATAACCGCTTCATATAATATTAGCTTAAATATTTTAATCTTTATAGTCTTATTAATCTTATTAGCCTAACTGTTGCCCCAAACAATTGTTGGTCAGGTTTCTCACTCTGATTTTGCCTCTTGACCTTTTACATTTTTCAAATTTGGGTAAATAGAATAGGTTTGTCTGATGTCCTTTAATGTTGGGGAGCCAATAGCGGGGTCCCTTTAGCCCATCCAACCTTAGGCAGTGTTTTATTAAAACCTTTATTTTAACTTCATTCACATCTGTTCCATTTATCCCATTGGGATGAGTCCTGTGACTCTTGCCTTTCTGATTTTTCTTTGTTAACTTAACATTTCCATTCGCATATGTAAGACTACGAAAAGCTGAGACCCCAAGTTTGATTAAGTTCTTAAGACTAGTCATTATAGTTTCCTCTTAATTTGGCCTTTTCATAGGTACCAATAAAACAGTTGTTTATCATGAGAGCTCTCTAAAAAGTTTCCCAACTTAAGGATCCATTGGTTGGCCATTTTTTTCCTCTCCAGAGTCTAAAGAATATTGTGGCCACGTGGTGTTACAAAAGAAAATCACCCCTCTTTAGACATTGCCTTGTAGCTATAGGTCGACCATCAGCCAAAGTTTCTCCCAAGGGGCTCTTAGGTGGAATAGATGTGGCACCTCCCATGTTAACACTTTTAAAAGGACAGACAAACAGACAAACAACAACAAATACCAAAGAAGCACACTTTCCCAAAAACCCTCGGCCACAAATGGAAGCCAAAACAAGGACCAAAACCAAAAACCAAAGTGCTTCCAGTCCCAGCTTAGTCCGTGTCCTACACTCGGTGGGCGCCCGACAAATGAAGATCCGCTATGCAGATCTTCCCAAATGAGCAAGGACAAGGGACCTCGGTTGTCCACACCTGGGGGACTTACGAAAATTTGGCTGGGGCGTCGCGGCAACTTCAAAACAAACGGAGCCCAGAGGGCTGCCAAGGTACCCATTATTTCCAGGCGGTCCTGTTGGAAAAGGTTAACACAAAGACAAAAACAAAAACTACCAGCTGCTTACAAGAGACGTCTTCCTAAGTCCTAAACCTAGTTTCTTCCAACACCAAAGCAAAAGCGCTGTGGGCCAACGACATCTGGTTAGCAGCCAGTCACTTGGGGCTGTCCCTGAGACAAGGGGTTCAGGCAGCTGCAGGACAGCTTCCAAGAGAGGCCTTTAGCCAGAGGCCGGTGTGCCCCAGGTGAGACATCCACCTGGGACATTGTTACCAAACCTGACGTAAGTTCACTCACCTGTTGTGCAGCAAGCCGATCTCTGACACTGGGTGTGGTGGAAGAAAGTAGGAATTTTATTTTTGCATAGTGCTGAGCAAGGAGAGAGGGCAGCTAATGCTGAAATTCCAAACTCCCCGAAAAGCTAAAAGGAAGTGTTTTTATTTGGGGTTTTAGGTAGGGGAGGGGGAGCATATGGCCTTGCTGGTTGGAGCTTTCCCACCAGCCTGTCTTTGGCCTCGAGACTACTTGCAGAGAGGAGGGAGCCCATGATCTTGCTGGTCAGCAGCTTTCCCACCAGCCTGGATCTCTTTGTGGGGAGGAGATAATCCAGGTGCTTGTCCTTGATGGTGTCTGTCTCCACGGAGGATAGTAGAATCTGGAGCCAGGAAGCCAGAGAGTAAGCAGGGAATGAGCGTTTTGGTTTTAACCCCACATATGCTGGGTTTAATGTGGGGAAACTGATGTTAGGGTCGGTATCAAGATTACAGCCACACAGGGCAATATTATGGAACCATTTAATATGATATTGCATAGGACTTTTATTCTCATGAAGAGACATCTATGATATATTGTCAACTGAATTAAAATTGCATTATAAAACATGTGTATAGTGTATTCTATATGCATACAAGTATGTATATGCATAAAGTCACATACAGGCAATGAAAAGGTCCTATAAATGAGATCGAATTTCTAGTCTTGGTTATCTAATGGGACTGCTCTTTTGTCATCCTTCATCTTTCTTTTTCTTCTTTTTCTTTTTTTTTTTAATACTTTTTGGTGAGGGAGTTTGGCCCTGAGCTAACATCTGCTGCCAATCTCCCCCCTTCCTTTTTTTTTCCACCCAAAGCCCAGTACATAGTTGTATATCCTAATTGCAAGTCACTCTAGTTCTTCTATGTGGGATGCCACCACAGCATGGCTTCATGCGTGGTGTGTAGATCCGCACCCAGGATCGGAACCTGCAAACCGCGGGGCTGCCAAAACGGAGAGGGAACACTTAACCACTCGGCCACAGGGCCAGCCCCTCTTGTATTTTTTAAAGTCTGTCTTCTTGGAGAAACAGGCAAAGTGAGACACTTTGTATGTTTGTTTGTTTGTTTGCGTTGGTGAGGAAGACTAGCCGTCAAGCTAAGATCTATGCCAATCTTCCTCTCCATCTTTATTTTCTACTTATTCTATATGAGATTTGTAACTGTATAATACAGAACTAATAAAAATGTTTTTAATGAAATCTATGCAAGCAAAGAGCCCCCAGCATGTATTTTCGTACATAATTTGCACCATACCACAAATTCAGCTTTGTACTATGCACTTTTTTTTATTGAGATCGTATTGGTTTTAACATTGTGCAATTTCAGGTGTACATTATTATGTATCAGTTTCTGTATAGACTGCGTGGTGCTCACCACCAATAGTCTAGTTTCCATCCATCACCACATATATGTGCCCCCTTCGCCCTGTCTACCACCCTCCCCTTCCCCTCTGGTAACCATTGATCTGTTCTCCTTATCCACGCATTTGTTTATCTTCCACATATGAGAAAAGCCATATAGTGTTTGTCCATCTCTGTCTGGCTTATTCTCTTAACATCATACCCTCGAGGTCCATCCATGTTGCTGCAAATGGGACGATTTTGTTCTTTTTTATGGATGAGTAGTATTCCAGTGTGTATATATACCATATCTTTTTTATCCATTCATCAGTTGATAGGCACTTGGGTTACCTCTGCGTCTTGACTATTGTGAGTAATGCTGGAATGAACATAGGGGTGCATAAATCTCTTTGAATTGTTGAGTTCATGTTTTTTGGATATCTAGCAGTGGGATAGCTGGATTGTATGATATTTCTTTTTTCTTTCTTTTTTTCTTTCTTTCTTTCCTTTTTTTTTTTTGCTGAGGAAGATTCACCCTGAGCTAACCTCTGTTCCCAATCCTCCTCTTTTTGCTTGAGGAATATTTGACCTGAGCTAATATCTGTGCCAATCTTCCTCTATTTTGTATGTGAGTCACAACCGCAGCCTGGCTGCTGACGAGTGGTGTAGGTGTGCACCTGGGAACCGAACCCAGGCTGCTGAAACGGAGTGCACCAAAATTAACCACTAGGCCATGGGGCCAGCCCCAATATTTCTGTTTTTAATTTCTGAGAGATCTCCATACTATTTTCCGTGGTGGCTGCACGAGTTTGCATTCCCACCAGTAGTGTATGACGGTTCTCTTTTCTCCACATCCTCTCCAACATTTGTTATTTTTTTGTCTGGTTAATTATAACCATTATAATGGGTGCAAGGTGAAAAGTGATATCTCATTGTAGTTTTGATTTGCATTTCCCTAATAATTAGTGATGTTGAACATCTTTTCATGTGCCTGTTGGCCATCTGTATATCTTCTCTGGAAAAATGATGTTCATATCCTCTGCCCATTTTTTGATTGGATTGTTTGTTTTTTCTTGTTGAGTGGTATGAGTTCCTTATATATTTTAAATATTAACCCCTTGTTGGATCTGTGATTTGCAAATATTTTCTCCCAGTTGGGGGGTTGTCTTTTCATTTCGTTCATGGTTTTCTTTGCCTTGCAGAAGCTTTTTAGTCTGATGTAGTCCCATTTTTAAATTTTTTTCTTTTGTCTCCCTTGCCTGAGGAGACATATTCAAAAAGATACTGCTAAGATCAATGTAAAAGAGTATACTGCCTATATTTTCTTCTAGGGCTTGTATGGTTTAATGTCTTACCTTCAGATCTGTGATCCATTTTGAGTTGATTTTTTTTGTATGGTGTAAGATAATGGTCTACTTTCATTCTTTGCGTGTAGCTGTCAAGTTTTCCCAACACCATTTGTTGAAGAGACTTTCCTGTCTCCATTGTATGTTCTTGGCTCCTTTCTTGAAAATTAGCCATGCATGGATGTGTGGTTTTATTTCTGGGCTTTCTATTCTGTTCCATTTATCTGTGTGTCTGTTTTTGCACAAGTACCATGCTGTCTTGGTTACTATAGCTTTGTAGTGTATTTTGTATGTTTTGAAGTCAGGGATTGTGATGCCTGCAGCTTTGTTCTTTTTTCTCAGGATTGCTTTGGCTGTTTGGGGTCATTTGTTGTTCCACATAAATTTTTGGATTCTTTGTTCTATTTCCATGAAGAATGTAATTGGTATTCATATTGAGATTGCATTGAATGTTTAGATTGCTTTAGGTAATATGGACACTTTAACTATGTTTATTCTTCCAATCCAAGAGCATGGAATATCTTTCCATTTCTTTAGGTCTTCTTTGATTTCTTTCAATAATGTTTTATAGTTTTCAGTGTATAGGTCTTTCACCACTTTGGTTAAATTTGTTCCTAGATATGTTATTCTTTTTGTTGCCATTTTAAATGGGATTGTATTCTTGACTTCTCTTTCTGCTAGTTCATTATTATTATGTTGAAATGCAACTGATTTTTGTAAGTTGATTTTGTACCCTGCAACTTTGCTGTAGTTGTTGATTATTTCTAGTAGTTTTATGGTGGAATTTTTAAGGTTTTCTATTTACATAATCCTGTCATCCACGAACAGGGAAAGTTTTACTTCTTCCTTTCTAATTTGGATACCTTTCATTTCTTTTTCTTGCCTAATTGCTCTGGCTAAAACCTCCAGTATTATCTTGAATAGCAGTGGTGAGTGTGGACACTCTTGTCTTGATCTTGTTCTCAGAGGGATGATTTTCAGTTTTTCATCATTAAGTATGTTGGTTGTGGGTTTGTCATATATGGCCTTTATTATGTTGAGGTACTTCCCTTCTATACTCATTTCATTGAGAGTTTTTATCATAAATGGATGTTGGATCTTGTCAAATGTTTTCTCTGTGTCTAATGAGATGACCTTGCCATTTGTATTACTCATTGTGTTAATGTGGTGTATCACATTGATTGGTTTGCAGATGTTGAACCATCCCTGCATCCCTGGTATAAGTCCAACTTCATCATGGTGTATGATCCTTTTAATGTATTGCTGTATTCAATTTGCTAATATTTTGTTGAGGATTTTTGCATCTATGTTCATCAGCAATATTGGCGTTTAATTTTCCTTCTTTTTTGTTATTCTTGTCTGGTTTTGGTATCAGGGTGATGTTGGCCTCATAGAATGAGTTAGGAAGTGTTCCATCTTCTTCCGTTTTTGGAATAGCTTGAGAGGGAGAGGTATTAAATCTTTTTTGAATGTTTGGTAGAATTCTCCAGAGAAGCCATCTGGTTCTGGACTTTTGTTCTTTGGGAAGTTTTTGATTACCGTTTCAATCTCTTTACTTGTGATTGGTCTATTCAGAGTCTCTATTTCTTCTTGATTCAGTTTGGGAAGGTGTGTGAGTCTAAGAATTTATCCATTTCTTCTAGGTTGTCCAATTTGTTGGCATATAGTTTTGCATAGTATTCTTTTATAATCCTTTGTATTTCTGTGGTATCCATTGTAATTTCTCCTCTTTCATTTTTAATTTTATTTATTTGAGCCTTCTCTCTTTTTTTCTTAATGAGTCTGGCTAAGGGTTTATCAATTTTGTTTATCTTTTCGAAGAACCAGCTTTTAGTTTCATTGACCCTTTGTATTTTTTTTCAGTCTCTATTTCACTTATTTCTGCTCTAATTTTTATTATTTCCCTTCCTCTGCTGTCTTTGGGCTTTGTTTGTTCCTCTTTTTCTACTTCTGTTAGGTATAGTTTGAGATTACTTATTTGAGAGTTTTCTTGTTTGTTGAGGTGGTTCTGTATTGCTATAAATTTCCCTCTTAGTACTGCTTTTGCGGCATCCCATAAGAGTTGGTATGTTGTATTTTCATTTTAATTTGTCTCCAGCTATTTTTTTTATTTCTCCTTTGATTTCTTCATTGATTCTATGGTTGTTCAGCAACATGTTTTTAAACTCCATATATTTATGACTTTCCCAGCTTTTTTCTTATAGTTGATTTCTAGTTTCATAGCATTGTGGTCAGAAAACACACTTGATATGATTTCAACCTTCTTAAATTTATCGAGGCTTGCCTTATTTCCCAACATATGATCTATCTTTGAGGATGTTCCATGTGAACTTGAGAAGAATGGGTATTCTGCTGTTTTGGGCTGGAATGTTCTCTATATATCTATTAAGTGCATCTAGTCTAGTGTTTCATTTAAGGCCACTGTTTCCTTGTTGACTTTCTCTCTGAATGATTTATCCATTGATGTAAGTGAGATGTTGAGCTCCCTTATTATTATTATGTTGCTGTCAGTTTATCAGTCATTTAGGTCTGATAATAGTTGCATTATATACTTTGGTGCTCCTGTGTTAGGTCCGTATATATTCATAAGTGTTATGTCCTCTTGGTGGAATGTCCCTATTATCATTATATACTGCCCCTCTTTGTCTCTCATTGTCTTTTTTATCTTGAAGTTTGCTTTGTCTGATATAAGTATAATTACACCCACTTTATTTTGTTGCCATTTGCTTGGAGTATCATCTTCCATCCCTTCACTCTGAGCCTATATTTGTCTTCAGAACTGAGGTGTGTCTCCTGGAGGCAGCATATTATTGGATCTTGTTTTTTAACCCATTTAGCCACTCTGTGTCTTTTGATTGGAGAATTCAATCCATTTACATTTAGAGTGATTATTAATATAGGAGGGCTTTTATCTCTTGTTTTCTGGTTGTTCTATATTTCCATTGTTTCTTTTCCCTTATATTTCTGACTGCCATTTCAGTTTGGTGGTTTTCTGTGATGATTTTATGGTTTTCTTTTTATTTATGATTTGTGGCTATGCTCTGATTTTTTGTTTAGTGGTTACCATGTAGTTGATATAAAAGATCTCATAGATGAGATGGCCCATTTTCGATAGCCTCTTATCTCCTAAGCAGGTTCCATCCCTTTTGTCTTACCCTACTGAGCACTGCAATCACAAATTATTCTTTCTTGTGTTGTGAGTTTGTGACTAAATTGAAGTGTTTATAGTTATTTTTTGTGCTTTCCTTCCCTTTATGTTTTATCCCCAAAGCCCTCATTTATCTCCCAAAGCCCCCTGGTACATAGTTGTACATTTTTAGTTGTGGGTCCTTCTAGTTGTGGTGTGTGGGACGCAGCCTCAGCATGGCCCAGTGAGTGGTGCCATGTCCATGCCCAGGATTTGAACCAGTGGAACCCCAGGCCACTGAAGCAGAGTGCATGAACTCAACCACTCAGCCATGGGGACAGCCCCAGAATTTCTTCATTTTAAAAAAAGTCTTAGTTCTCGCTCCTCCTCCACCTGAAGCATTTCTATATTTCTATCCTCTACTAGACTAATTCTGTCCTCTATAATGTCAGCTCTATTTTTTTTTGTTTTTAGATTATTTTTAATCTTATTAGTTGTGTTCTTCATATCAAAATTTCTGCATAGTTTATTTAAGGGCTTCAATATTTTTGGTGAAGTATTTCTTCTGCTCATCAATTTTATTCCTGAGCTCATTGAACTGTCTTTCTGAATTTTCTTGTAATTTATTGAGTTTCTTTATGACAACTGTTTTGAATTCTCTGTCTGTCATTTAGATTGTAATCTTCTGTGACTTCAGGATTGGTTTCTGGAGACTTGTCATTTTCCTTTGGCTCTGCAGTGTTACTGTAGTTATTCATGGTGTTTGATGAATTAATCCTCTGCCAGCACATTTGTGATTGTATCAGGTCACAGATTCCACCTGCCATCACTGGTTGGTGGGGCGGGGTGGGCAAGAGCTGTGTTTTCTAATCTCACCCTGGCTGCTGATTGTTGTGTTGGTAGCACCACTCTGCATTTGTGCAGACTGGCCACAGCTGCTCAGCAGGTCATGCTTCCATGGGAGAGGCTTCTGCACTCGGTGAGGCTGGTGGCTGTCATGCAGGTAGGGCTGCTGCACTAGGCAGGGGACTGGCCAAGCTGCTTTGCTAGGTGGGAGGGTCACTTTCTTTCACTCAAGCTGGTACTGTACTCACAAGGTGGTTCAACTGAGCTGCCGTGCATGGTGGGTGGGGCACCTTACTTGGGGCTGAGTCGCTGCCTCTTGGTAGGGAATTTCCCATAGGCTGGACTGCTTTGGTAGGTGGGTGCTCCTGTGGGTTGGGCTAGCACTCTGAAAGCATTCATGCCTATAGGCTTGGCTGCCCCTGCCTCCACTTACAGTCGTGGCAGTGTGAGGATCCACTACCTGGATCACTGCCACTGGGGAAGGGGAGGGGCCCACTCATCTAGTTCCACTGCTTCCTGGGGGCCCAGTCCACCCGCCCTCAGGTATACGGCTGCATGGATCTCTCTGGTTTCCTGTTGTGTTGTGTAGGGAATCTTCTGTTGGTTGATGAATGTCCATTTAGTTGTAACTTAGAGGAGAGAGACAAAGGGAACAACTCACCCTGCCATGATGCTGATGTCACTCTCCTAGAACTCTATACTATATACTTTTAAAAATTAAGTTGTGTCATAAGCCATTTTTGTGGCATTCAGTGTTTTGGGAAATTTTCCTTCTCTATGGAAGCTTAATGTTCCTCCAATTTTTGGTGAATGTGATAATTATGCTTTCCCTCCTGTGGGTGTTGGCTCTGCCGGGGGTGCTTTGAATCCATTCCCCTGTGCCCGGCCTCACGACATGCACCATTACCCTGAGAAAGTTAATCCCTCTGTCCATGGTCTTCTTCTCTAGAATGCTGCTCATATGTGAAGGTAGATTACTCTCACCAAGATGTCTTTTTTCCCCAAGAGTTCTTTTTTTGTTTGTTTGTTTATAACTATACCTGCCATACATATGTATTGTGTGAATAAGTCACTTTATTTATTTATCCATTCTCCCATGTATGGTCATTTGGCTTGTTTTCAGACATTTAGTGGAAAACTGTGCTGCTGTAAACACATTTGTCCATGTCTCTGGTACATACCTGCTAAAGTTGATATTCGGAATATATGTAGGTGTGGAATTGTTAGATCATGGGATGTGGGGATGTTCAACTTTACAAAAAAGTGTTTAATTTTGCAAAAGTGATTGTACCAATTTACATTCCCATGAGAATCCTAAAGGCAGGTCACCAGGGTCTCCAGATACTTATGATCCCATTCACCACCAGTAGGAGTGTAACGGCTTGGCCCTTTTGGTAAAATAACTTGATATTTGGGACTATAAAACTGGTCATATCCTTTGGCTCAAGAATTCCATCTTTAGGAATAACTACAAAGAAAAGAACTCAAAATGCAAGAAAATATTCGGCACACAAAGATGTTCACTGCAGCATTGTCTATAACTGAAAAACGCAGGAGAAACTCAGAATTGAAGAAATGTTCAGTAAAGTGTGTAGATTGACAGTCTACTAGATGTAAAATGTTAGCTGATGATATTCTTTGTTTCCATTTCCCTGGTTACTGGTGAAGTTGAATATCTCTTCATAAGTTTATTAGCCACTTATATTTTCTATTTTTGAAATGCCTGTGCATGCCTTTTACCAACTTTTATTGTTTGTTTTCTAATTGATTTATAAGAGTTCTTAATATATTCTTAATACTGATCTTATTTTGTTGTATCAGTTGCAAACATCTTCTCCCAGCTTGTAGCTTATCTTTTCACTTCTTTTAAGGCATTTTTGTTAGACAGAAGTTTTCATTTTTCATGTAGTCAAATCAGTAAGTTTTTTCTTTTATGGTTAGCAATTTTAGTGTCTTATTTACTAGGTCATTTTCTACCCTGAGGTAGGAAATATATATTCACTTACATTTTCTTCCAATAGTTTTAAAGTTTTGCTTTGGACATGTAAGTTTTTAACCATCCATGGTTGATTTATGTATGGTGTGAGAGAGGGATCTATTTTATTTTTTCCACGTGGATAGCCAATTTGTTGAACAACGTTCCTTTCCCCAATGATCTGTCAAGTCAACTTGGTCAGATATAAAAGTTGGGTATATCCATAGATAGGTAAGTTTTGGCAGTTTCTTCTACTTAATTGTCACTTGTTTTATTCCTGTGCTGATACCAGAGAGCCTGTCTACAACAACACTCTCATAAGTCTTGATATCTAGTAAAGCACGTCTCTCCTTTTACTCAACTTCTGTTTTCCCTATTCTTGGCCCTCTGCTCTTTCATATACATTTAGAATCAACTTGTCAAGTTCTATGGAAAATGTTTGTTAGCGTTTTAATTGGAGTTGCACTAAGTCTATAGTTCCATTTTGGGAGAATTAACTTCTTTATGACATTAAGTCTTACTATCTTTCCATTTATTTATATCTTCTCTAATGCTCTGTGGAGTTTTAAGTTTTCTGTGTCCATTTCTTACAGATTTTGTGGTAGACTTATTTTTAAGTATTGATAGCTTAGCTTTTTTTCTTTTGTCTCAGAATGCATTTTTCAAGTTGAGGCATAATTTACATACAATAAAATGAACCTGTGTTAAAGGCACAGGTCAATGGTTTTTGGCAAATGTGTACACCTGTGTAACCACCACCGCAAACAAAATATAGAACATTTTTATCACCCCAGAATGTTCCTTGTGTCCCTTTGCAGCCAATCCTCAAGCACCAGGAAATTTCTAAATTATTTGCTGTCACTATAGAGTAATTTTGCCTTTTTCTTCAAGAAAAGAACTTCATATAAATGGAATAATGAAGTATTAAATTGTATGTGTTTGGTTTCTTTTACTCAGCATAATGATTTTGAGATCCGTCTGTGCTGTTGCATTTATCAGTAGTTTATTTCTTTTTCTCACTGAGTGGTAGCTTTTTCTCAAATCTTTGAGAATCAGAGTTTAACTTTTTTTCCGTCTTTCCTCTACTCGTGATTTTTGGCCAGCCCCTCACTTTCTACCTTCAGCGATTCCTGATTGCAGAGAATCAGTGTGTTTTTTATCCTAAAAACTGAGCCTTGTGCCCTCCCTCCTACATTCAACTAGGCTTCCTAGGACCCTTCTAAGGATGGTAGTGGGTGGCCATCCTGAATCATTTCCTCACAGCTTCCTTCCAATTAAAAGAGGGAAACCCCACAAATTCACAGGTCCTTGTCCAGTGGGGAATTCTGGCCAGCTTGGGCTCTGGAGACAGCTGGACTTCCTGTTGACATGTCCGCCACCTCCCGCATGGGTTGCTCAGGCCATATCCAGCCTGAGTGGCTGTGCCCAGATGGTCTTTCATGGGCTCTCTTTGTCTTTCAGGACAATCCTGAGAAGACGGCCGCATCAGAACAAGGGGACTTTTACATCACGGGGGACCGAGCCCGCATGGACAAGGATGGTTACTTTTGGTTCATGGGAAGAAATGATGATGTGATCAATTCTGCAAGGTCAAGCTGTGTGCTCTTTTCTTCTCCCTTTGAAGCTTCATGGGGGAGGGGAGGTCACATGGAAGAGTCTGTTTTTCTTTTCCAGCTACCGGATCGGGCCCGTCGAAGTGGAAAGTGCCCTTGCCGAGCACCCAGCTGTCCTGGAGTCTGCTGTGGTCAGCAGCCCAGACCCCATCAGAGGAGAGGTAACCAGTCCAGTCAAGAACATTGCCTCCTGGTTCTGTGCCTATTAGCACCCGGAAGAAGAAGCTGGAAGGCCCAGATTCCCTCATATCTTTCCCCTATTCAGCTACCATAAAGTCTGAAATGCCACCATCAGACACACATTCCTTTTGGTTGAGCATTTTCCTCATGTCTTTAGAGATATAAATACTCTCTAGAGGGACACCAGGGGAAGATATCAACACTTTGGTGTCAACTGGAGACAGAACTGGGTCCAAAAGAGGCTGACTGTTGGGTGGGAGATCTTAGTGGTAGGTGCAGGCTTTTCATCTATCCTGTCCCATAAAAAGTCCCTTTGCATTTGCCGATGAGGACATAGCACGTGCACCAGGAATGGTTGCTGGTGACTCTAACCTGGGGGGACCAGCCAGCTTGAGGGGTGACAGAATAAGTGTCCAAAGTGACCTTGATCTATCGGAAAGATGGGCCAAATTTGATAAACTAGGCTTTCTCAGGAGAAACGCGAATTCCTTCCCAGGGGCCCCAGACGAATAGAGAGAATGGGAGGAATAAGCTCATAAGCAGACTTATGTACTTTTCACTGGCTGTAAATCCAACATAATCCCAAAGTTTTATGTAGTTACTTTATGAAAGTTGATGCAACATCAAGCTGCATTCTCAGAAGCATCAGGGCCGGAGGAGTGATTCTCGAAGTCTGGGCCCTGGACTGCTCGCAGCTGCATCACCTGCGGCTCTTATGAAGAAGCAGATTTCTAGACCTCAAGTCAGACTTGCTGAATCAGAGTGACTGGGGATGCAGCCCAAAGAAGCTTCATTTTGACTAGAAGCCCCTAGCCAAGTGATTCTGATGCCCACTAAAATTTGAGGCCACTAATGCAGAGTGAGGGAGGTGAGAATCCCATCTATATTCTGGAGAAATGACACCTGGAAAAGTATGCCTAGTTCTGCGTGCTGAGAATTAACTGGGGCTGTGACAAATGGCTGTGTGCCCAAAGTTAATCCATGCAAAGCATTCAGAACAGAACCTGGCACACAGGACCTGCTCAATAAATGTTTGGTAGTTTTTAGTAGTGAGAGAAAGCCCTTCCTAAAAACAAGATCTGCCTGAATATGAAATGGTAATGAGATGCCCACTTTTGGAAGTATGCAAGGACAGTGAATCACCGCTTAACAGGATGTTGTTGGTAGAGCTGTATGCTGGTATGAATAAACAACCTTCTGGCCTTTGAACTCTTCCGTTCCTACCAGAAACCATGTCCTGTTCTGCCTGAGTTTGGGACTCTTCCTCTTCCTTGGCAGGAGGCAGCCTGCAAGAAACACATGGGCAGAGAAAGCCAAGGTGCAGAATGTCCTCAGGAGGCCAACAATAGATGCTGTGCTGCAAAATGTTTACTGATTGCAAACGCTCACACGTGCAGTCTCAGAAAGACCCACCTCCCCTTGAAAGCGCTCTGCATTGTTCCCCAATCCTCCCTGTCCAAACCTACACCTAGCTACCTTCCCAGTCAGGAAAACCTGGACATAATGGGCCCTAAGGAGTATGTGAGGCTTCTCTCTCCAAAGTATTTTCATCTTCAGCAAAGCATGTTGGCTCCTAACGGTGTCATTTCAGGTATGGGGAGTACTTTGGGAAATAGGTAGGAGTCGGAAATCCTTCCACAAAAGCCAATGCTCCTGACAGTTGATCCTGGAAAGGGAGGCAACAGAAAAAAGTTAGTGTCGTCCATTTCACTGGCTAAGCCCAGGGAATTGGTAGAAATTTCTGGTTGGGCTGGTAAAAGGGAGCACTTGCTCACGAGGCTGGGTTAAGGAGAAAAGAGTTGTCCTACAGGCCTGATTGTTTTCTTGGCAGGTGGTAAAGGCATTTATAGTCCTTTCTCCAGCCTACTCCTCGCATGACCCCGAAGAACTAACCCGGGAACTCCAGGAACACGTGAAAAGGGTGACCGCTCCGTACAAGTACCCCAGGAAGGTAAATGTCTGGGGGTTCTAAGACATGACGGGCAGAGAATTGAGGGGGCACACGCTACCCGGGCTCCCACTCAGGGCTCAGCACTGGGGAGACAAAGGCACAAACAGGCCCAGCCGCTGCTTCAGCCTTTTCTCCCTGTTGGTCACGAGGCTCTCCCCAAGGACATCTTGTTCCTACTCTAAGAAGTGACTGTAGATCAGATCCTGGGGTTGTGCTGAACCACTGTTAGAAAGATCGCATGCTCCAGGCTCTGGCTGTTTTGATTGTTGCCATTTGGAGAAAACCGTGAATCACAGAGGCTTTCTGATGGAGTGGCTGAGGGTAATGACTCTTTCAGGACAAAAGTCCTTCCGGGAAATGATGATTTCAAAGTGTTTTTGTTTTTGTCTTATGGTCACTAGGTGGCCTTTGTTTCAGAACTGCCAAAGACAGTTTCTGGAAAGATCCAAAGGAGTAAACTGAGAAGCCAAGAGTGGAAGAAATGAGATGCAACCCCAGAAAGTTCCCACAGGCCTCTGAAGCTTCTAAGAGGAATTGGTGGACCAGTGGTTAGTCCCCACTTGGAGCATCATTCCTTCAACCCTATGGCCTCAAAGGCTCTCGGCTTCCAAATGGACATCTCCAGAATCACTGGATGACCCTGGAAGAGAAGAAGAGCATCACTGCCCCAGAGCACATGGCCACTGCCCAGTCTAGCAAATGTTTGGTGGCTCGACTTCCTCCTCTGTCTGGAGGCATCTTCAACAGCTGCCCACTGGTCTTACTTCCTAGGAGCTTGCAGCTGGCCCTCCGAGGGACAGGTCACCATAGCGTCAGAGCGCTTGTGATCTCATTCACTGCCAGTGGGAGCATAACCACTTGACCCTTTTGATAAAGCCATTTGGTAATCACATCCAGGGCCATAAACATTGGTCACACACTTAAGCTCAGAAATTTCATCTTTGGGAATCATTACAAAAGGAAGGGTTCAAAAGATGTTTACTGTAGCATTTTTTACAACCGTAGGGGAAAAAAAGGAAAAAATTCCATGTCTAAACAATAGGGTAATAAGTAACTAAATTGTAGTAGATTAACTCAACCTATTATATGGCGATTAAAATATGCCTTGGGGAAAACTTAAGCTATCTTACTTTTAAATTGGAATAAAAATAACATATGAATACTGGAGAGCCACAGCTTTGAAAAATAAAGGAAAGACTGTAGAAGGAAAAATGACGGGAAGGAAGTATGCTGAGATGTTAATAGTAATTTTCCTGGATATAGAAAATAATGGATGATAGCGTTTTCCTTTCCTGTACATTTCTCTATTTTCCAAGTTTTCTCAGTGATTCTATATAACTATTTTAATGAAAAAACTATTCTAAAGAAACAGTCTCCCCAAACCACACTCTGCCTCATGTCTGGTTCTTCCTCCACACCCTAAGACATCCTCCCCAAATGTGAGTGTATTACGTCTTACCCAGGAAAGACATGAGGACCTGAAGCCACGGCCCAGGCCCAGAAACAGAAAGGAGTGACTCCGGGCAGCAGAGACCAGCCAGGCGGAGAAGACACAGATGGAAACTCAGAGTGAGCACAGCGCTGCTTACCTGCCCCCTGCTCCTCCATTCACGCCCTGGTCATTATTTGTTCAGCACCCACTTGGCGCTGGGCTCTGGGGGTAGAACGATAAGGAAAAGCCAACCCAGCCCTCCCTGCCTCAGCCAGCTGGGGCTGCCAACCAAAGTCCCACACACTCGGGGCCTTAACAACAGGGATTTATTTCCTCGTTCTGGACTTGGCTGGAAGTCCAAGATCGAGGTGTTGGCAGGACTGGTTCCATTCTGAGGCTTCTCCCTGGTTTGTAGATGGCTGTCTTCTCCTGTGTCTTCACGTGGCCTGTTCTCTGTGCGTGCCTGTGTCCTCATGTCCTCTTAGGAGAATGCCAGTCATGTGGGGTTAGGGCCACCCTAATGCTCTTGTTTTAACTTAATTACCTCTTTAAGGGCCCCGTCTCTGAATACAGCCACGTTCTGAAGTGCTGGGGCTCAGGACCTCAGCATATGAATCTGGGGGGGGCAACATTTCAGCTCATGACACTACCCCTGTGGAGTTTACGGTCTAGTGGGGAGGTTGATATTGTTCATCAAAGGATAATGCAAATAATACCCAACTGTGATAAATGCCATGAGGGAAATAGTACAGTTAAAACATATTTGGGGGACTGATGGAGACTGGGGGGAACCTGGAGTGTTGGGGGGCTTCCATAAGGAAGTCCCCACTGAGCTGGGATTGAAGGAAAGGTGGCAGTAAACTAAGGAACTGGGGCTGAGCTTTCAGAACAAAGGATACCCACTTGCAAAGGCCCTGAGGTGGGAAAGATGGGTTTGATTTCTAAGAACAGCTCAACTCAGCACAAGCTATGTGCAGGCACAGTTCTAAATGTTTTAACTCTCAGCCATCCTGTTGGAGAGGTACTGATAATATCCTTTTTACAGCTGGAACAGAGAGGTTAAGCAATTTGCTGAAGTTCGCACAGCTAGTATCTCACAGAGATAGAATTCAAACTCAGGTGGTCCAGCTCCAGCATCCGCACATGCTCACCTTTCACAACTGATACATGCTGGCCCGGTTTTGGGATTTTGTCTTTCTCCCATGAGGGCAAGGGAACTGACAGGGAAATGATCATCTTAAGGTTTCCTAGCCCTTAAAAGCAAAGTCATGTCAAAGTGACTGACTTATTCTTTTATTTGAATAAATTTGACATGTAACATTGTGTAAGTTTAACGTGTACAGTGTTACTTTGATATATTTATGAATCATAATATTATTGTCTATATAGCGATATTTATCACATTACACCATTACGGCACAATATTATTGTCTATTTTCGTTGTGCTGTGCATTAGATCTCTGCGGCTTGTTTACTACTCGTTACAGGTTTGTACACTTAAACGCCATCACTCTTATGCCCCATCCCTGGGGAACTACCATTTTACTCTCTGTTTTTTACAGGTTTAACTTTTTTAGATTCCACATATATGTGATGTCATACAGTACTTGTCTTTCTCTTGTTGTTTATGCTGTTCATTTTTATGGCGTTCCTAGTCTGGGCAAATTCTCTTCATTCTAAAGGTGGAAATTCAGAAAGGTGATTTGCTCCAGGTCTAACAGGAGGGGGCGCAAGAGGCGAGGGAAACAGGCAGGTCTGACTCCTCAACGTCACTAGTGCTCTTGGGCTGCACTTGTAGTCCTGGCATGGGCGGTGCTGGGATTCCTAATGAGCCCCCAAAATGTTACATCCCTGAAAACCGTGGCTTAGGTGGAAATGACACCTGGGCAAAGTGGCACCTGCCATTGCTGTCTCTGTGGTTACACTCTTCTCCTCTCTAAGCCTCAGATGCCTTGTCTGCAGGGCACATGGCGTCTGGATTCCCCTCTACCACCCCTCTGGGATGAACCAGTCTGTTCTTCTCCAGCTGTAATCAGAGCTCTCCACCCAGGGGCCTTGGTTCAGACTTCAATGAGGACAAGCCAAGGATGATGAAGGTTGGGGAGACCCAGTCACCTTCCCCCAGGGGCCCCGCTGACACACCTGTCTCCCAGCCAGCTCTCCCACAGTCACCTCAGCCCAGCTCAGCTCCAAAAGGAAAAAGGCAAAACTCCCAGCTGCAGCTGGACCACACACCACCACCCAACACTCCCCAGCTGCATCCCCAGCCCCAGAAGTGGTCGGTATAAGAGCCGCAAGGACAAGTGCTACCGCCATCCTTTACTGACAATATATTCGATGCCAGGCGTTGTGCTAAATGTTCTGTGGAAATCCTTTAAGTCGGTATTCTCAGTCTTTACTCATTCCCACTCTACCTTCATGATCGTAGCTCTATCCACATACCATCTGTGCTATAAATCAACTTGCTTTTAAGAGAGAATATCTTCACCCTAAGCAATAGATCACTCATTAAAGGGCGCATCTGGAGTTCTATTCACTTTTCTCTAATATGCATCAAAATAACCATGAACGTGAAAACTCATCTAAAATCACCTTGCAGATCTTGGCTATTGTGAATAATGCTGCAATGGACATAGGGTGCATATATCTTTTTGAATCAGTGTTTTCATGTTCTTTGCATAAACACTCAGAAGGGGAGTAGCTGGACCATGTGATATGCCTATTTTTAATGTTTTGAGAGCCATCCATATGTTCTCCACAATGGCTGCACCAGTGTGAAGCAACCTAAGTCCCCATCGATGGGTGAATGGGTAAAGGAGATGCGATACGTGTACACAACAGCACTCTACTCAGTCACAAAGACAGACAAAATTGTGCCACTTGTGACACGGATGGAACTTGAGGGTGTTATGCTGAGTGAAGTAAGTCAGACGGAGAAAGACAAACACCGTATGATTTCCTTCATGTGTGGAAGACAAAGAAACAAACACACAGATGTGGGGAACAGATTGCTGGTTACCAGAGGGGAAGTGGGACTGGAAGAGGGCGAAAGGGATAAGGGCACGTGTGCACAGCGGTGGACGGAAACTGCACTATTGGTGGTGGACGGAATGCGGTCCACACGGAAGCTGAAAGGTAATGACGCACAACCGAAATTTACACAACGTTATAAACCAGTGTGACCTCAATAAAAAGTTAATTAATTAATTTAATAAAATCACCTTGCAAAATCCACTTTGGGGAAAATTGATCTAACTGAATTCTCACTGTGATCCTAAGAAGAAAGTATTATTATCTCCAGTGAACAGAGTAGAAGATTGAAGCTCAGGGGGGATTTTGCACGGCAGCCCCTCCCCGGGTCTGCACTCCCTCTCCTGTTGACAATTACCGAGACCCCAGGCCACCTTTCCAGCGTCACGTGTCTTCCTCCTCTCACTCTCGGCCCCATTCCTTTTGTTACTGATCTTCCCTTTGCTCTTCCACTCTGCCTCTTCCTGGCCTGAGGACTCAATTGCATGTAAGGCTCAGCCTTTAAGTCATTTCTTCTGCAAAGATTTCCCTGACTTTTGCGGGATCCCAGGACACCCTACCTAACCCGTGGTGGCAGAAATAATGGAGATATTGAGTGGGCTTAGCTTGGTGGCCTACAGTCAGAAAATAGCTTTACGTTTTTTCCTCCTACCACTGATATTCAAAGCCAGTACGTCGCTCTCTCTTTCTCATCCAAAGGATGGTAAATCCTTGGGCAGATCCCTTATCTTTTCATTCTTTGCCAGGTCTCATTTTCAGGTACTAAATGTTTAGTACAATCCAAGTCAACACTTAAATCCAGCTTAGAGCTGCTCCTCTTCCACAGCCAGCCTTGCCCAGGGAGTGTGCTGTGTTCTCTCACACTTCCTCAGTCAGCTGTCTGCTCCCCTCTCCCAGGGTCTGGCAGGTCGGGGGAATGTGGTAGAGGGGTGAGATGTTCTCCTGACAGGTGCTGGTGTGATCCCACCTCATGCTGCCCTGATGTGGACAAACGCATCTTCAGCCTCTCCCTGCTCCTTTCTTGGATCCCCATCCAATGATACATTCTCTTCTCTCTATCCTGTGAGGGCGCCTTGCCCAGGCAGGCAGCCATCTTGGGTGGAACCCTCTCAAATCAGCTCAAACATCGTGGTCTTCAGTTATGCCCTCTGGCCCATTGGCCAAACATGCCACATTCCTGCTCTGCCAAATTCTTCTTTTCACTCTGGTGACATCTTGGAGTGAGTGGATGGGTTTTTGGAACTTGGAACGCACCCAGCGGGGGTGAGGGGAGAATTTGGGTGAAATGGAGTCTCCTCTCTTCAGTGCAAGAACGTAGACTCTGGAGCCAGACTGCCTGATGTTTGAATACCAGCTCCTGCATTGTCTAGCTGTGTGGTACTGAGCTTGCTATTTAACCTCTTTGTACTTCATTGTCCCATCTATAAAATGGGTATAATAAATGGCACCCACCCATTGGACGGTTTTGAGGTTCAAAGGAGTTTGTATTTGCAAAACACATAGACCGGTGCCTGGCACAGTGTTAGTTACTAGGACAAGTCATTTTCGTGAAGTACTTGCTTATTATCTTCCTAAAAGCTCAACAGTTCCCTACCTCCAAGTCTACCTGCTGGCTCTGTCGGTAGCATGCTGTCCTATACAGGCTAGAGGTAGGTAAAGTTCTAAACTTTGGGGCCACCTTTGAGCACATCGTGTGGAAAACCTCTCTTTAAGCTGTGGATATTTCTCATCCTAATCTCAGCTTTGGGCTTCCGCCAAAATTCTGAGAGAACAGGGAAAGTCTCATTTAACATCCTCTTTCATGAGCATCACACTGGGCTGCTACTGTCTGATCTTTCTGTCCATCTTCCCCAGCAGATTGTGGGCTCTTCGGGATCATGAATCAATCAGGGTCGTGTCTGCCACCCCAGCGCCAATTTTAGGACCCCTGCCTAGTAAGCATCAATAAATACTCATTGAATGAATGAATTAATGAATGGAAAATAAGGTACTTTTCAGAGGAGAATAGGGCACTGAGGAAGCTTCAAGTAAGGATTACACTTGAAGACCATCCACCTCATATTTTTCTCTCAACTAATGTGCCTGTTTCTTTCTTGATCACTGAAAAGCCCCTAAGAGACGTCCTCACTTGTCCCCAGGCAAGTCACTTCCCCTCTCCGAGCCTCTTTGCCTCCTTGTACATGCTAGGGTTTGGGACATTGCCTGAGACCTATTTTTCCCAACCTTGCCATCGCCAAGGATTCCTTTTTATCCTTCTGCCCATCATGTTGTGAAAGGTTTTGTCTTCCAACTGGCATTTCCTCTAAGCCCACTGAGTTCAGCACAATTTGAGGTGGTGTCAGCTTTTACTGAGTAGTAGTGCTTGTGTGTTAGCTATAAGATGATCTTTTTCTTGTTTCAGTATTTATCATGGATTTGGGAACGTATCTTTAGCTAGAAAAAGCCCGACATCCTGTTGTGAGATTTTGCAAATCACCGCAGCATCTTTAAGGAGAGAAGCAATGACATCCAGGTATGCCTGGACGGAAACACTTTCTTCCTCTTTGCTTCAGGATTTCTCTCTGCCCTGGGGTCTGCATCCATCATGCATACTTGTCGGAATGAAGATGAAGACAAGGATTATGGTGGTGCTGACAATGATGAACGTCTACTTTGTGTTGAGCTTCTCCTGAACTGTGAACTGTGCTGAGGACTCGCTAGACACGACCTCATTTAAGCCCCACGAAAAGCAACAAAGGAGGCGTGTCTCATTCATTCTTTAACTTACCAAAAATCAGTCTATCAGTTCGAGGCACTGAGGATACACCAGGGAACAAAAAAGACAGAATCCCTGCCCACTTGAAATTGCATCCATGTGGGAAAGAGACAACAGACAAATAATGAGAAAAAATTGGAGTATGTTCAATGGTCTCAATGCTAAGGAGAAAAACACAGTAGAGAAGGTGGATACAAACCACAGGAGGGAGGTGTGGGATTTTAAATAAGGTGGGCAGGGAAGGACATGTTGTGAAGATGACATTTGAACAAAGACTGAAACAGGTGAGAGAGCAAGCTGTGCAGATGTGGGGGGTGAGGAGGACAGTGTCCTAGACAGAGAGAATAGCAAGTTCAAAGGGCCTGTGGCAGAAATGATCTTCCAGATGGTTCCCGTTTACAGAGATGGAAACTGAAGCTCAGAGAGGTAAAATCACTTGCCCAAAGTTGCACAGTTCTAAGTGGCAGAGCTGGGATCTAAATACCAGGCCTGCCAACAGCAAAACCTAAATGAGCTAACATTGTAGCACAGAGCAAGTTCTCAGTGACTGTGATATCTAGTCTAGTCACTATTACTCAGTCCAGCAGTCAGCTGATCATACACAGCCTTGAACAGCGACCATTTCAGATTTTTTTCTTTTAAACTCACTTTTCAGAAACAGTGTTGCCTGTAAGAAAGACATTGTACTTTGAAGTCAGACCTGAGTTCCACTGTAACACTTACCAGCTGTGGGCCTCCGTCTCTGAGCCTGCTTCCTCATCTATGAGATGGGATTCCATATGCCTCCCTTGCAGAGATATGGTTAAGATTACACGTGAGCATAGTTACACAGCACCGGAGGCCTGAAATAGCCATTATCCTTTAAAATGTCTTTTGAAGAAAGCTTGATTTTCCACCTCATAGCTTTCACACTGTGCTATGATGTTCTGAAATGTGTCCAGAGGTCAAGATTTTCTAAGAAGAAGAAAAGAGTAAGCCTGCAATGAGAGCTCATCGAAGTCCAGCATTGTGCCTTGGCAATGTCCGCTGGGGGACCAGGTGCAAAGGGCACCCAGAGAGGTATTTTCAGACCATCCTAAATAAAGCAGCATGTGCACACACACACACGCAGATCTAGCCAGAAACACATCTGTGTATGTTCAGCCACACAAAGACTCCCATACCTGCAAGCATACACAGATGTCTATGATCCCACAGCCCCACACACACTCACAACCACACTCACACACAAATAGACACACCTACACTCACACACATAGTCCTACACACATTCCAAACTCACACACAGACACATACACATAAACTCAAACACAGAGCCATACATACACAAAAGTCACACATAGTCACCTCCACATTCACACGCATAAACACTCACAAACACACACTCACACATGCTTCACACATACAGGTACACATAACCCCCATATACACATATGAGTAAGCTCCCACCCCCATACACTCACACACACAGACACACATGCACAAACTCACACGCACAGCCACACACACGCACTCACAGAGAACCAGACATACACAACAGCTACACACACAGTCATATGCACACACTCACACACATTTGCACACACTTACACACGTACACATGGGCTATCACATGCACAGCCACACACGTCACACAGTCATACTCATTATCATGTCAACATGTTTTATTTTCTTCAGAGCCCTTCTTCATTCAGTCAAATATTTACTGGGTATCTACCGTGTGCTGGATACTGTTCTAAGTTCTTGAGCTCAATCAATGTACAAAGTAGGCAAGGGTCTCTGCCTTCATGAGGCTTACATTCTAATAGAAGAAGACAGAGAAAAAAATGAGAATAAGTAAATTCTTTAATATGTTTGAAAGTGATGAGTATTAAAGAAAAAATATTAGTGGGTAAGTGGGGACGAAGAACCAGTTTGGAAGTGTGTTGCAGTTTGAAGTAGATGGTCAGACTAAGCTTCATTGAGAAGGTGACAAAAATCTTTAGCAAAAATTGGAAGGCGGAGAGGGGGTTATCCATGTAGATACCTGGGGGAAGGTAGTCTGAGAAGAAGAAACAGCAAGTGCAAAGGCCCTGAGGCAAGGTGTGCCTTCAAGAACAGCAAGGAGGCCAGTGGGGCTGATGTTCAGGTAGTGCTAAGGGGATAGGACACCAAGCCAGAGAGGAAGGGAATGTGTGAGAAGACAACACAGAGCCTTGGATAACATGGCAAACACTTTGACATATATTTTGCATGAAACTGGCATTCACTGGTGAGTGCTGAGAAGACCTGTGACATGATCTGACCTCTGATCTACCCTTAACAATATCTAAAGTGAAGTTAGTCATTCTACACGTTATTAGCTGTCTCGCATCCAGGCTGGGAGGGCTCTGTCTTGGTCACCTCTGTGTCTATCTGAGAGCAGCAGTCAATAAATGCTTGTTGACTAATTGAGAGGGGTCAGACATTTCTAGGGAGGACAGCATTCCATGGCGTGTCTTGGGGAACTCGGCTCCAGAACCTCCAAACCAAATGGGTCTGTGGATTCTTTTGCCCACTTTCTGGGAGAACGACTGTACTTTTTGAGCTTCCTTTCATTTTGGGGACCCTAATTACTGCTCCCAGGACCACGACCCTTATTCTCCAAATCTATTGCATCCATGTGACCAGCAGGAATAATCAACGACCCCCTAGACCCTCCATCCATGCAGCTGTGTAGATCTGAGTCCAAAGACCCCAAGTCTCCCATTCCAGGCTGAAGTCTCTACAGTTTACTGAGTGCTTACTGTATGCCATGCATTTGCTTTATTTTTTATTTTAACTTTTACTGATTTAATTTTTGAATAAGTAAATAAAATTTGAATTGAATGATTTAATTTAAAAAACTCACTTGGACTTGTTTCAAAGCCAAACCAGCTCCCCTCTCCAGAAGCAACTGAGGGTACCAGTTTCTAGCGTACCATTCTAGAGCTATTCGAAACATCTTCATGAGCTGGTGCTTGATGGGCATTCTCAACTCTACTCCCCACACATCTAACAGGTGTCCTAGGATTATCCCCCACTTTCTAGGTGAGAAGACTGAGGTTTGGAGTGGGGGGGGGTAATGTAACTTTTTCAAGAGCACACAGCTCAATAGAAGGAAAATCCAAATTCAAATCTAGACAGACTTCAGACCCTTGGTCCTGAACCATGAGCTTCTACTGCATAGTCGTGGATACAGAAGTTGCCAACACTGGAGCTGAAGAACCAGCTGTGATCCTGGATGAGATTGCATATGGAGTGAGTACGGATAAAGGATATGAGGAGGAATCATCAAAAGAGACTGAGCGTGAGATGACAATCAGGGGAAGAAAAGGGCTAAAGGAGGTGAGAGAATGTACCTCAAGCTCATGGGAGCTGTTTCTCTCTCCCTGGTTGGAGCACGAAGTTGCTGGCAGTCCTGGGTGTAAATCTCCTTTTCACCCCCTGGATTAAAGGAACAGTTCCTGCTGGCCCCCCAGGTTCTAGGGCTGTACAATTCATGAACAAGGAGGACTGGCATTACCCCAAGTAAGGCTCCGGGTTGTCCACAGCTAATGATTATATGAGTGCTCCTCAAAGGCTGGAAGGATTCTGGAGTTGACTGCTTGATTAGCTGTGCTCTGCTCCAAGGCTACAAGGATTCTGGAACTGTCTGCCCGGGAGGAGGGCGGACCAAGAGATTCCCAGAGACTACCTGAAGGGACTTGCCAGTGAGCGCTGTTGCAAGGAACGGACTAATGGGATCATGCCTCATGAGGGCACTAGCCAATCTTTAGAAGTCAGGGCCATTGAGAAGAGTCAAATCTCTAGGGGAAAGCAATCTGCAATGCGTAGGGTCCTTGGAAGTGAGTACCTGCCAGGTCTCAGTGAGGAGGGAGCACTGGGCAAAGGAAATGGGGCCTTCAGCACAACAAAAGGGACTGGGGTGTCTGGGAGAAGGGCTGTCAAAGGGGGATGGGCATTGGGTGCTGGTCGGGGAAGGAAGCAACTCTGAAGAGGTGAGGACGGAAGAATGAAAAAGAGCCAGCCATGGAAAGAGAGAGGGACCAGCAGAAACAAAAGCAATAAATATTTCCACCCAGGAGCTTGTAAGAAATCTTCATGCCTTCTTCTTTTGGAAAATAGGAGAGTAAATACAAGTGTCAGAGACCTTGAGCATTGTGGCTGCTGATGCCTAGATAAGAGGGGGTGGAAATGCAGCCAACTGGCAGGACTCCTGGAATCAAAGTTCATTAGACTTAAATTCTGCTATCCCTATCAAGGCGAGCATGGAGGAAATCAGAGACCAGCCTAAACAGCCTTGGAACTACTTTCTCTGGAGCCAGTCCGTAGATGGAAACCATAATTACAACTGTTACAATTTATAAAGTCATTCTGTATGTTAGGTCCTATGTGCTAGGTGCCTAGTATTCAAGACATCTCAGTCAAGGTTCAGTTGAAGGAAATAGATGCTACTTGTATTACTCAGCATTTACTATAGTAACAAACATCCAGGACATCTCAGCAGCGTATAATGATGCATGGTTTTTCCCATGGGTCTGTGGGTTGGCTGAGGATGTGCTGCGCTCAGCTCAACTCCACATGTGCTACATTCTGGGACCCAGGCTGAAGGTAGACACCTATCTGGGGCACTCTACTCTCATGAGAGAGGGCAGAAATGCTAGAATTCCTGATCAACCACACAACCACATCCACCTATTGACCAAAGCATATCCGTGGGCAAGCCAGAATCAATGAGAGGCGAATACATACTCTTGCCCAGATTGCACTGGGAAAGTCACATGAAAATGAATGGGGGCATATAATCCTACTACAGGGAGGGGGAAAAATATTGGGAACAATTCAATCTACCACATCACTGTATTTTAAGCACAAAGAGGTTTATTGTATAGAATTGGGTGTTCACAAATCTGTCAGAGGTGCTGGAGAGAGAGGATCCAGACAGGGTGTGGTGCTTTTGGAGAATGGCCCACCAAAAAGAAACTGAAATGGATGCTGAGTGCCAATTAACTCATAACCACAAGAAATTAATTTCTGGAAGAACCCTGTGAGGCTTGGGTGAATCTCCGGAAGCAACTGATGACTTTACAGGAAAGACTCATCTGTCTCCTGTCTCCTTCACAGTCTGACCATGCACTGGCTGTGGAAACTCCAGGGGCTTTGTATCCTGTCTGGGACTTGGATGTCCAATCGCGCTGTCCACATTCATACCAGGGAATCGGCAGCCCTGCAGTGGGGCCACCGGAAGGTCCCTGCCAAGTTTAACTTTGCTAGTGATGTGGTGGGTCACTGGGCTGGCATGGAGAAGATAATGGGGTGGAGAAGAGGCACAGAGTTGGACGGATTGGCTGTGTTCATTAATCACCCATTCATTCAATAAATATTTATTGAGCGCTTATGTGTCAGGCACTAGGATAAGCTGTGAAGAAGATGTCCACCTCCATTGAAGGCAGCATGGGGTGGGAGCAAGAGAACATGAGCTTGGCAGAAAGATGGATCTAAGAGACCATTGCAGAGCGGAGCAAAAACCCCAGGCGGTTGACACACAGTTTGCCTGCACCTACTGCACATGCTTTGTTGTGACCTCCCAGAGTGAAACAAGGACTGGTGGATTGGGGTCACAGAGGAGGTGGATTTTGGTTTAATAAGAGAAAATCAGCACTAAGGATTGCAACAGTCTTCTCAGAAAGTTATGTGTCCTTGTCGTCAAGGGTGTGTACACAGGATGGCCACTAGGCAGGGGTTGTCAAAAGGGCTGCAACATGAGACATCAGAGAAAGAGAGTGATGCAGAAATATCTAATTTTCCTTTCCTGCCCTGGAATTCTAAAATTCCTCCCCACTCACTACTGATCCCTCCGCTGCCCTCGCTTGAAGTTCTGTGCACTTTTAGGGAGGATGGAAGGATTCATCTTGGCTGGAATAGGGGGAGAGGTGGATCTGCCAGCATAGGCTTAAAAGAATGGTGCCCAGAGGGAGTCGTAACTGTGATGTCATCATGAGGTCCCAACATCATGACACAACATTAATAGAGAAATTGCAGATGCTGGGCCTCTAGGCTGAAGATGGGTCATGGTGCAGGATACTCGTAAAAAAATTTGGTCAACATTTTAAAATTGAAAACTTTAAGATAAAAACTTAGATTTCTGGCTTTTCTTTAAAAGTTAGACCTCCTTGGAATAATGAGGAAGGACTTTACTACCGTGACTCAGAATCCTGAATCCATAAAAGAAGTGATTTAATAAATCTGCTATGTAAACATCAAAAACCCTCTCCATTGACAAATAACACTATAAGCAAAATCAGAAACTAACAACCACCGGGAGAAAGTATTCAACTTATATCACAGTAGAAGAGTTAATATCCCTAACACAAAAAGAGCTCCTAGAAGTTAAGAATGAAAAGCTGCAACCCAATGTAAAAGTGGGCAAAGTATATGAATGGGCAGTTCACAGAAAAGTGAACTCAAATGGCCTTTAAATATTAGAAAAAAATGCCCCACCTCACTCATAAGAAGGGTAATGCAAATTAAAACTTCACTGAAGTAATACTTTTTACATACCAGTTTAGTTAAATACAAAAGTTTGACCATATACTCTGTGGACAAGGCTAAGGGAAATAGACACTCTCACACATTACTGGTCAAAGGGCAAAATGGTACAACTCCGATGGAGAGGAATTTTGAAATATGTAACACAATTACCAATACATTTTCTCTTTGAATTTGCATTATTGCTCTCAAACTATTATGTGGGGACCCCTGAGGACACCAGAGATTCAGGGCACCTGTGAATTCAAAGCTATTTCAAAACAAAACTAAGACAAATTGGAATCCTTGTGCATCACTGGTGGGAATGTAAAATGGTACAGCTTCTATGGAGAACAATACAGCAGTTCCTCAAAAAATTAAAAATAATTAAATAGATTTAAAAAAATTACCATATAATCCAGCAATTCCACTCTTGGCTATATATCCAAAAGAACTGGAAGCAGGATCTTAAAGAGGTGTCTGTATATCCATGCTTATCAGTATTCACAATAGCCAAAAGGTAGGAACAAGCCAATGTCCATTGATGGATGAATGGATAATGGAGGATGCAGAGCTCATGTTCTAAAACAGCTTCTCCCCGAAGGGAAGGTGATCAGGGTTCTTATGGACTATGAAGGGGGAGGTGTCTCTGCGTCATCACTCAGGGCAGGGCATTTGGGGCATGCAGAACTTCCCTTCTTGCACACAGCACCTTTTGCATGCCTTTCCTTTTGCACATGGCACCCATCGCCATTCTTGGGCCTTTCTGGTTTGGACCATTTCTGCAGTTTGGCCATCTGGCAATGTTCTGCATTGGTTCCTATAAGCAAGTACAACTTAAAAACAGAGCCTTAGACGTGGAAGATGTTTTAGGGACTTCCCTGGGTGACACTGTCATGATGAAAGCCATATTCTTTTCTGACATTCAAGGCCATCTGGCCTCACCCTCACCTCTCAGTTCTTTTCTTTCCACACCTTATACTTCAGCCAAATTGGCCCTGTCCTCTGTACGTCCTCCTGCTTTTTCTCTTCCAGGCTTTGGGTTGGTTTATACTGTTTCCTTTGCTCTGAGTGCTCTTTCCACTCTCACCTCCACATAAT
>NW_025794114.1:0-8375 GCF_021613505.1 Equus quagga | reverse complement strand
GTTTTACCAGCTAGGATAGTCACAATAGCGTGCCTAACTGAACGAGCTATGTTTTTATGTTAATATATTTAATATCTTAAACTATAAAGCATTCTCTAAGGTATCTTTTCTTTTTTCCCAAAATAATTAGAAATATCACGTTGGATTTTTATACAAACCTACATGTATATTGGTTCATTCATTTCACCAATCCACAAACCTACTTTGAACTCTTGTCTTGTGCTAAGTACTGCCCTCGTCAGTGGCGATATAACAATGAACAAGACACAGGTCTTGCCATCGGAGAGTTTGTCCTCTACTTATTTCACAAATTCATTTCTCTTTATTAGCTATGACATGTGAAATAATTTTTAACCTGCTTTGATTGATCCCTGTTTCCCCCACTTCTAAGTAATGCTGTTTCATAGCACACATATTAGAGAACATCAGTACTGTTGAAAGCTATTTTGTAAAGTTGTGCAGTTTTGTACTAATCCTCAAACATCTCCTCCTACTGATAATATCAACAGTCTCTTTATAAAAATAACTTAATTTTATTCTTCTGACTACCTCAAGAAGTATTCATTAAAAAAAAACTGCTCCTGTCATGTAGCCAAGAGATGATTTACTCTACCCTCTTCTCCACATCTCCACATTACTTGGGTTACGTAACACGCAATATAGTACATAAATTCATTCGTAAAAGTCACTGGGGGAAATGCTTATCTTTTCTTCAATACAAAGTCACAAAGGGATATTCCTCATCTATGTCCCTAGGTTATACTGAAGCAATGACTTTGGAATTGGAGGAATTAAGCTCATGGTAAGTATTTACACAAATTTACTGACTACAGTGACATTATTCTAATTATTTTACTCCATTTATTACAATTTTTTTTGACGATTAATGAATAGTTTGAGCAAGAGTAAGGATTTTCTTTTGGGGGGAGCTTTCCACACACTTTTAAAAATTGCAAAGTGTCTGGAACAGAATTGAAAGCCCAGCAATAAAACCACACATCTATGGACAGCTAATCTTTGACAAAGGAGCTGAGGGCCTACAATGGAGGAAAGAAAGTCTCTTCAACAAATGGTGCTGGGAAAACTGGACAGCCACATGTAAAAGAATGAAAATCAACCATTCTTTTTCACCATTTACTAAAATAAACTCAAAATGGATCAAAGACCTAAAGATTAGGCCTGAAACAATAAGTCTTCTAGAAGAGAATACCGGCAGTACACTCTTTGACATCAGCTTCAAAAGAATCTTTTCAGACACCATAACCCCTCACATGAGGGAAACAATAGAAAGAATAAACAAATGGGACTTCATCAGACTAAAGAGCTTCTTAAAGGCAAGGGAAAACAGGATTGAAACAAAAAAAACAGCCCACTAATTGGGAAAAAATATTCACAAGTTATTTATCTGACAAAGGGTTAATCTCCATAATATACAAAGAACTCACACAACTCAACAATAAAAAATCAAACAACCCAGTTACAAAATGGGCAGGGGACATGAACAGACATTTCTCCAAAGAAGATATACGGATGGCCAATAGACACATGAAAAGATGCTCATCATCACTAATCATCAGGGAAATGCAAATCAAATCTACACTAAGATATCACGTTACACCTGTTAGAATGGCAAAAATATCCAAAACCAAGAGTGACAAATGTTGGAGAGGCTGTGAAGAAAAGGGAACCCTCATACACTGTTGGTGGGAATGCAAACTGGTGCAGCCACTATGAAAAACAGTATGGAGATTCCTCAAAAAGTTAAGAATAGAAATACCTTATGACCCAGCCATCCCACTACTGGGTATCTCTCCCAAGAACCTGCAATGAGCAATTCCAAAAGTTCCCCACACCCCTATGTTCATCGCAGCATTATTCACAATAGCCAAGTCATGGAACCAACCTAAGTGCCCAGCAACTGATGATTGGATAAAGGAGATGTGGTATATATATACAATGGAATACTACTCAGCCATAAAAAGGACAAACTCGTCCCATTCACAACAACATGGATAGACCTTGAGGGTATTATGTTGAGTGAAATAAGCCAGACAGAGAAAGACGAACTCTGTATGACTCCACTCATAGGTGGTAGTTAACATATGGACAAAGAGAACTGATCGGTGGTTGCCAGGGGAAAGGGGGGTGGGGGGAGGGCACTAGGGGTGAAGTGGTGTACCTACAACATGACTAACAATGATGTACAACCGTAATTTCACAAGGATGTTAACTTTCATAACCTTAATTAAAAAAAACTAAAAAAAAATTGCAAAGTGTCAATAATATAGTTATCCCCTCAAATGACTGTGTGCCAAAACACTACAGAAAATATGACGTTAACTCCCACTCACTGTATATGCAAAAGAGGAGGGAACACTTCAAGATCTTTCAGAAGTCTCCTTTTTATTACTAACTAATGATTTCTTGTGTTTTCAACTCTTATCTGATGACAAATCAGGGATTACTTTTATTAAAATGCTATAAGAAGGAATACCAAAGACATATGGTCCAGATAGAATCATTTTAATTTGAATTAATCAGCTTGTTTAGAATATGAGTGCATGAAACTTCTGTTCTTAAAGTCAACATGTGCAAACCCTCTCACCATAAGAACACAGCACATTTCACACGACTACACAATCAAAACAGCTCAGTGGAACTGTATTGAAACATGTTCTTCTGTATTTTACAAAAGTCACTTTCAACAGTTTAAAATAACATTTCATTTCAAATCTGACTTTATTGCTTTTGGTTTTTTTTGGGGGGGGGGGGCAATGGCCATTTTAGACTTTAGGTTCCACGTCTCCATTGGTACAAAACCCTTGGTCACCACTGATACAGAAACTGAACATTTAGGGACAATCTCACCTACCAGGATCCACCCTCTAAAATGTGTTTATGCTTTGAAATATGACAAGACATATTAAAGCTTTGAAGGATACTGAAGCAGAAGACTTAGGGCTAAGAAAAGAGGTTTAAAGTGAAGAAATCTTCAAGAGCCTAGTTTTAGATCCAAACCCTAAACATAAATCCTAAAAATCCTGAGATGTATTTTACTTTTATTAAGCTAATACAGGAATTAAAAGTCTCAATAATTTTTCCTGGGGCCGGCCCATAGCCAAGTGGTTAAGTTCCCCCGTGCTTCCCTTAGGGGGCCCAGAGTTTCCCTGGTTCAGATCCTGGGCATAGACAGGGCATCGCTCATCAGGCCATGCTCAGGCTGCATCCCACATAGCACAACCAGAGGCACTCACAACTAGAATATATAACTATACTGGGAGGCTTTGGGGAGAAGAAGAAGAAAAAAAAAAAGAAGATTGGCAACAAATGTTAGCTCAGGTGCCAATCTTTAAAAAAAATAATTTTTACTCAGCTGTAATATATAGGAGTAAATATAAATATATACACATAATGGCATTCTCTGTACTCCACCATATATATATATGTGGTAAGTTATAATATATAACTTACTATGTGTGGTGGGGTAACTACTTCTTAAGTGAATAAGTGATAAGTGACAATTATAGTAAAATACGGAAGGTTTAAAACATTGAGAGTTCACATTTAAACAATCTTGTCCAAGCCTTTGAAAAGCAAATGACACCACAAACTATAATTAGAGCTCAACTTTATAGTATCACAATTAAAATAAACCCAAAACTTTGTAGTACACCTTAAAAAATATTTCAAACTTCTTCACAATACGTGTTTCAGATGACGTAAATTAAATTTATACCCAATATAATTTCTCTGAGAAACGTAAACAAAGAACTGAACTCACCTGAACAGACGCAGCTTCATCCGTACGTTGCTGAAAATCTATGGATGTTAACAAGGGATCCTTTTTCTCACAGCTCTCCTGGCTGAGGAGTGTGTCCGCGTAGTTGGGCTGGGGGAAGATCAGGTGACTCTTCCGCGAGTCCGCAGTGAGGGAGACCTCGTGGGAATAGGTCTGCAGGAAAGCGAGCACCCCGTCCACACCCACAAAGTGCGAGGTGGCCACGCCCCCCAACCCGCTTCCTGAAGCCTGGAGCAGGCGAGACTTGTGCCAGCGCCGCAGTCTGAGCGCCAGCAGCACTATGACAAAGGCGAGGAAGATGCAGGAGACTGCTGCCACCGCCACCACCAGGTACAATGTGAGATCTGAATCATCAGAGTTGACAGGGGTCCTGATGCCGCCCAGGTCGGCCAGGACGTCTGGGATGCTGTCAGCCACAGCCACGGTGAGAGTCACAGTGGCTGAGAGTGGGGGCTGGCCGTGGTCCTGGACGACCACCACCAGGCTCTGCTTGAGAACGTCTCTGTCCAGAAGGGCCCGCGCCGTCCGCACCTCTCCCGTGTGCAACCCCACTGCAAAGAGCCCTGGCTCACTGGCCTTGAGCAGGCGGTAGGACAGCCAGGCGTTCTGGCCTGAGTCTCTGTCCACTGCCACCACTTTCGTCACTAGGTAGCCAGGTTCTGCAGAGCGGGGTGCCAGCTCTACGCCAGTGGAACCATCGTTGGGGAGCACAGGGTACAAGATCTCTGGCACGTTGTCGTTCTGGTCCAACACACTCAGACTCAGAGACACGTTGCTACTGAGTGGAGGGTCCCCACCATCACTGGCAATCACCAGTAGCTGCAAGTCTCGGATTTGCTCATAATCAAAGGAGCGCAGTGCATACAAGACACCGCTGTCAGAGTTGATGGAGACATAGGAGGAGAGAGGTGCCCCCATGATGGTGTCCTCCATCAGAAAGTAAGTGACTCGGGCGTTTTCATCACTGTCGGGATCATGGGCGGTCACAGAGAAGATGGAGGCTCCTCTGGGGTTGTTCTCTGGGATATAGGTTGAGTAGGAGGCATGAGAGAAAGTGGGAGCATTGTCATTTGTGTCTGCCACATGCAAGGCAATATGAGTTTCAGTAGACAGAGGCGGGGTTCCTCGATCTGAGGCTATCACTGTGATATTGTACATAGAGATCTTTTCTCTGTCCAAATATTTCCATGTCACCAATCTATAATAATTATCTATTGATTTTTCTAATTGAAAAGGCAAATTATCACGTGTGTAACAGACAACTTGACCATTCTTCCCAGAGTCTCGGTCATGCACATTCAAGAAGGCAATTACTGTCCCAGGAAGAGTATTTTCCAAGACCGGGCTAAACAGAGATGTAACGACCACTTCGGGTCTATTGTCATTTACATCTTCCACTGAAATGAGCACTTTGGTCCTCCCCAGAAGTGCCCCCACATCTTCAGCTTGTATTTCTATTTCATAAAATGCACATTCTTCATAATCTAGATTCTTTGCTGTTGATATTTCCCCAGTATTTTCATTAAGCTCGAATAATGGAGATTGTTTTTCACTAATTTTCCAGAATTTATACGCCACTCTTCCGTTGGCTCCCTCATCCGGGTCGCTAGCTCTTACAGTAAGCAGACGGGTGCCCTGGGGCACGTCCTCTGGGACTTTCACTCGGTAAATCGGTTGAGCAAAAACAGGGGCATTGTCGTTTGTATCCAACACTGTCACCTGGATGTGCACTGTGCTGGAACGACGCGGATCGCCGCTGTCGGAGGCGGTGAGGACCAGGTGGTGAGCAGCCTCTTCCTCACGGTCCAGGGCCCGCTCCAGCACCAGCTCTGGGTTTATAGTTCCGTCGTCTCCAGTTTGCACGTCCAGGGAGAAGTGGTGACTGGGGCTGAGCTGGTAGCTCTGCAGGGAATTCAAGCCTACATCCGGGTCAACAGCCTTTGGGAGTGGATAACGTGTTCCAGGTGCAGCGATTTCGTTAATTTTTACTTCCAGATTTTCGACTTGGAATTTCGGGTTGTTATCATTGATATCAGTGATTTCTATTTCTATCCCAAAAAGTTTCCCTCCATCCTCTACCAGGATGTTGATATTTACAAGACACCGCGCGCTCTGAGCACAGAGCTCCTCCCGGTCTACCCTGCCTGCAGTGATTAAGCGGCCGGTTCTCCGGTTCAGAGCAAAGAGCTGTATCCTACCTCTGGAGACGATGCGGACTCCGCGCTCCGCCAGCTCCCGGGGTTCCAGCCCCAGGTCCTTGGAGACGTTACCCACGAAAGATCCTTTGTCGCTCTCTTCTGGCACCGAATAGTGGATCTGTCCTCCCCCAATCTCCCACAGCGTGCCCAGGAGCGCGCACAGCAGGACCAGCTCTCCGCGTCCTCGGTAATCCCTTGGGGCAGCCATTGTTCCTTCGCTAAGGAATCCACTCAGAATCTTCATTGGGCATTTGTGTCTTGTTTACCTTTTTGCTGCAGCTATGGAGATGATCTTATCGAAAGCTGGAGCGTCCCAAATTTAGAGACGGAGTTTCGCTGCAGCCCCTGCAGTTGTTTTGTGGGATCTGTAGGTCTTTGCGAGGTGCAGCCCTGAATATCAGGACCGCGGAGTTTGCTTACATTTATCTCCAAGTAGGTGAACAGCGGCGCTTAGAGTCCCAAGCAGTTACTGCACCCATTTAGATATGTAACATTGTATGCTAGGTTACTGAGGAAAAAGTACTACTTGCTTTTTATAGTTTGTTTTGAATTTAATTTGTCCCTAAATTAATATTTTAAAAGTAATTACCAAGAAATGTGGGATGAAGTAGGGTTAAAGTCTTACAAAGTATTATTAAATAATCAGATTTATGGTTTAGCATTACTACTAAAATTTCTGGAATACATTTACTCTTTTAAAAAATAAATTATTAAAATTTTATTTATTATGCTCTGAGCTTTATTATAAATGTCTTCAATATCTATTGTCAAATAAGTAAGAACACCAGTGGTCACTGGAAATTAATTCATTTTTAGACTAAAATAGACCTATTGGAGATGTTTGACTCAAAACGTTGTTTTATTTGGTTTAGAGCAATTAATCATTATAGTAAGCTTTCTGTAGAGTTGTTGCTTTTTCATTTTCTTTATAAAATGTCATAATTACACATTGGCAATATTTTCAAATTAATATGGTGAAATTTTAACAGGTTAAGGTCTTTTCAAGGTTTATCAGAGATTATACTATTTTGCTAGTTTTATTTAAATTATTTATATTTTTTCTATTTGAATAGAAAATACTTGAAAGGTACAAATGAATATACATTGAAAAGCAAATCTCCATACCCTTCTTCCCCCAATGACAGATGATTTACATTTTAGAGTAGACTTACTCAACTTCTTAAGTAGACATATTCTAAAGTTATTTTTACCTTAATTAGTACTTTGATCAAAAGAATTACAAACACAGTAAGGAACATGTAAGGAAGCAGTTACTAAGGGGAAATCTAGCAAAGGCTAACACAACATATTATCATCTTGTGTATATATTTGTATGCACATCAGACTGGCAATTTTGTCTAAAATTTGAAGAATTCAAGACTCTGTTTTCCTCCTTGAGATAGTAGAATGACCAGAAGACCTCTAGCTACATTAGTTTAGGGCTCCAAAAAAGACAGTTCAAAAATTATATAGGAGTGTGTGTGAGAGAAGCAACAGAGGTGAAAACATCTTTTCTTTGATGGAGGAGCCTATGGAATGAGCTTCGACACAGATTAATCCTGAAATCCTATGCAGCAAGTAAGGAGAACAGACTTTTGCCTTCTGATGAGCATAATGGATCTACTGTTCACTCAAGCGATTTTACACTCACACACGCGTGCACACACGGTACATTGCATACGATTACAGTGAGTCCATCTACCTACAAATACAGGTTAAAATACCTTATTCTAGGAGCTTTGGAAACAAAAGGGAGGTAAATATAAGAAATAAAACATCAAATTAGTATGGAAACCATAACAGTTAAATCAGTTAAGAAAAATAACTAATTTTAGCTTAAAATGTTTTGCTTTAAAGGTTTATCTAAATTACTGCCTACTTTTACATTTACAGTATGTCCAAACCAGAAGAAGAAATCATTGTACATTAAGCGATAGGAAGAAAATCTCAGGGAAAAATTCATTGGTTTTTATGAGAGGGCCTCGAACATTGTCCAATGTTTCCCTTTGTAGATAAAACCATACCCTCACTGCTTTGAAAATCTGAGTCTGGTAAGACAACCCTAAAAGACACATAATTGCTCCTACTTCAACCTCCCTTGAAGAATGGGTAACAGATTTTTGACTGGCTACAACTTTCTTAAAGACAATTTTAGATCTGAAAATTGTTTGTTTTCCTGTGAATATGGAGAACTGGGTAGACCATAAGAAGCAGGTTATGCTTAAAGGAAACTCACCGGCTGGAAGGCTGACTCACTGGAATTACAAATCGGAAATAACGGCCCAGACGAATCACCACAAAGCATGTCTTGTCCTGAACCCAACTGCTCAGTACATTTTAGAAAATTAAACTCTGTCTTTCCAGTACGGGCAACGCAC
>NW_025794113.1:3763-5303 GCF_021613505.1 Equus quagga | reverse complement strand
CCCATGGCCTCTCTGACATCATATGTAACACTCAACCTGATGTCTCCCACTTTGTAACATTCACTGTGGCATCTCTGACTTTGTATATCACAATCTGTCTAGCATCTCTAAATTTGTATGTCACACTTCCCTTGGTGTCTCTGACTTTGTGTGTAACACTCCCCATGTGCCTCTAAATCTGTGTGTCAAACATCCGTTGGCATCACTGACTTCATGTTTATTACACAAAAAGTTATAGATTGCAGAGGGAGTGTGACACATGATGTCTGAGGATCCATAGTGAGTGTTACCCACAAAGTCAGAGAAGCCAGGGGTAGTGTTATGTATAATGCCATAGACACCAGGGAGAGTGTGATACATGAAGTCAGTCATGCCACATGGAGTGTTAGACACAAAGTCAGAGATGCCAGGGAGACTGTTACACACAATGTCAGAGACATCCAGGGGATTGATATGGCTGATGTCAGAGATACTAGGGTGAGTATGACACTTGACATCAGAGATTCCATGTGTACTGTTATACACAAAGTCAGAGAAACAAATTTCAGTGGTACACATGAAGTAAGAGATGCCTGGAGAAGTGTTACAAATGATGTCATAAACACTAGAGGGATTGTTACATAGGAAGCCAGAGATGCATTGTGGAATGTTACATACGAAGTCAAAGACTAAAGGTCAGGTGTGACACAGGAAGTCAGAAATTCACTGGGGAATGTTAGGCAATGTCAGAGATGTTTGGGGGATTGTTGCACACGAAGTTATAGAAGATAGGGTGAGTGTGATGCATGAAGTCAGAGACAGGGTAAGGAGTGTGACACACGAAGTCAGAACCTACAGGTGGAGTGTTAAACACAAAGTCAGAGATGCCAGGGGGAATCTGACAAAGTCAAAGACACGAGGGGAAGTGTTACACATGAAGTTAAAGATATCAGGTGGGGTGTTACATAAGAATTAAAAGAGACTGGGGTGAGATTGATACATGAATTCAGACATGACATGGCAGGGTGTGACACAAAAAGTCAGAGAATACAGGGGAAGTGTGAAACACGAAGTCACAGACACCATTTTGAGTGACACACACAAAGTCAGAGACAAGAAGGGGACTGTGACATGAAGTCAGGGACGCCAGGGGAAGTTTTACACATGTAGACAAAGACAACAGGGAAAGAGTGACACACAAATTCAGAGATGGTATGGGGTGTTATAACACAGAAAGTCAGAGATGCCATGGGTGAGTGTTACATAAGAAGTCAAAATACTGGAGAAGTGTTACACACAAAGACAGTGACACCACAGGGAGCGTGACACATTAAGTCTGAGATGCAACTGGACTGTGACACACAATGTCAGAGATGCCACAGGCAATATTACACAAGGTCTTGCCACATCAGGCATTGTGTAAAATATGAAATAATAGATGTCAGAGGCAGTGCTATATACTTGGTGTCACTGACACCAAGGGAAATGTTATGCACGAATTCACAGATACCAAGAGGAGTATTACTCACAAATTCAGAGACACCACGTGCAGTGTTACCCA
>NW_025794113.1:0-3663 GCF_021613505.1 Equus quagga | reverse complement strand
TGTTATGTATAATGCCATAGACACCAGGGAGAGTGTGATACATGAAGTCAGTCATGCCACATGGAGTGTTAGACACAAAGTCAGAGATGCCAGGGAGACTGTTACACACAATGTCAGAGACATCCAGGGGATTGATATGGCTGATGTCAGAGATACTAGGGTGAGTATGACACTTGACATCAGAGATTCCATGTGTACTGTTATACACAAAGTCAGAGAAACAAATTTCAGTGGTACACATGAAATAAGAGATGCCTGGAGAAGTGTTACAAATGAAGTCATAAACACTAGAGGGATTGTTACATAGGAAGCCAGAGATGCATTGTGGAATGTTACATACGAAGTCAAAGACTAAAGGTCAGGTGTGACACAGGAAGTCAGAAATTCACTGGGGAATGTTAGGCAATGTCAGAGATTTTTGGGGGATTGTTGCACACGATGTTATAGAAGATAGGGTGAGTGTGATGCATGAAGTCAGAGACAGGGTAAGGAGTGTGACACACGAAGTCAGAACCTACAGGTGGAGTGTTAAACACAAAGTCAGAGATACCAGGGGGAATCTGACAAAGTCAAAGACACGAGGGGAAGTGTTACACATGAAGTTAAAGATATCAGGTGGGGTGTTACATAAGAATTAAAAGAGACTGGGGTGAGATTGATACATGAATTCAGAGATGACATGGCAGGGTGTGACACAAAAAGTCAGAGAATACAGGGGAAGTGTGAAACACGAAGTCACAGACACCATTTTGAGTGACACACACAAAGTCAGAGACAAGAAGGGGACTGTGACATGAAGTCAGGGACGCCAGGGGAAGTTTTACACATGTAGACAAAGACAACAGGGAAAGAGTGACACACAAATTCAGAGATGGTATGGGGTGTTATAACACAGAAAGTCAGAGATGCCATGGGTGAGTGTTACATAAGAAGTCAAAATACTGGAGAAGTGTTACACACAAAGACAGTGACACCACAGGGAGTGTGACACATTAAGTCTGAGATGCAACTGGACTGTGACACACAATGTCAGAGATGCCACAGGCAATATTACACAAGGTCTTGCCACATCAGGCATTGTGTAAAATATGAAATAATAGATGTCAGAGGCAGTGTTATATACTTGGTGTCACTGACACCAAGGGAAATGTTATGCACGAATTCACAGATACCAAGAGGAGTATTACTCACAAATTCAGAGACACCACGTGCAGTGTTACCCATGAAATCATAGATGAAATGGGATGTGTGACACAAGATGTCAGAGACGTGAGTGGGAGAGTTACACAAAAAGTCAGAGATGAGAGAGGGAATGTAACACACAACATCAGAGACACCACAGGGAGTGTGACACAGGAATTCACAGATGCCATGGGGAAGTGTTACACACGAAGTCATAGATGACAGGTGGTGTGTTATGCATGAAGTCAGAGACATGAGAGGGAGTGTGACACATGGAGTCACTGATGCCAGAGGGAATGTTACAGACCAAGTCAGAGCACAAAGATGAGTCAGAGCACACTAATTCAGAGATGCCAGTGGCACTGTGACACAAAGAGTCAGAGAGGCCAGGGGCAGTGTTACACAAGAAGTCAGTGAGACCCTGGAGGATCTTTCACCCAACATCAGAGACACCATGGAGGTTATTACATGCAAAGTCAGAGATGCCAGGGTGAGTGTCACACAGAGACACCAAAGAGTGAGTGACACATGCACTCAGAGATGATGTGTCAAATGTGGCACACAAAGTCAGAGATGCGACAGGGAGAGTTACAAATGACATCAGAGGTGCCAGAGGGATTGTTATGCATGAAGTCAGAGAGATAATGGGCACTTACGCACAAAGTAAGAGACACCATGTGGTGTGTTACACACAAAGTCATAGACGACATGGGGACTTTTACACATGAAGTCAGATATGCCACATATTAGCGTCAAGTATGAAGTAAGCAAAACCAGGGGGAGTGTCCCACAGGACGTCAGAGAGACCAGTGGGAGTGTTAAGCACAAAGTCTGAGACCACAGGGGTTATATTATGCAGGAACTCAGAGACATCTGGGGATGTGTTAGACATGAGGTCTGTTATGCAAGTGGCAGTGTTCCACATGAAGTCAGAGACAACAGGGAGAGTGTTACCCAAGAAGTCAGAGATGCAATGGGGAGTGTGATACATGAAGTGAGGGACACCAGGTGGAGTGTGACACATGAAGTCAGAGATGCCAGGGGGAAGTGTTAGAGAAAAAGTCAGATTCCAAGTGGAGTGTTACACGTGAACTGAGACTTCAGGTGGATTGTGACAGACGATGTCTGAGACACCAGCGTGTGGGACAAATGAAGTCAGATATGCCAGGGGTACTGGTATACAGGAAGTCAGAGACACCAGTGTGTTTATGACCTAAGAACTCAGATGCCACAGGGAGTGTGACAAAGTCAGAGATGCTGGGAGAAGTCTGAGACACAAAGTCAGATGTGCCAGGTGGAGTGTTATACCCAAAATCAGAGATGCCAGAGGGACTGTCACACATGAAGTTATACAGGCCAGCCATATTGTGACACACGAAGTCAGAAACACAATGGTGAGTGTTACACTTGAAGTCAGAGATGCCAGAGGGAGTTTGACACATGAAATCAGAACCATCGTGGTGAGTGTTACACAAGAAGTCTGATGTGCCACAAGGGAGTGTTAGAATCAAAGGCACAACCACCATGCTCCGTTACACATGAATTCAGAGATGCCAGGGGAAGTGTACCAGACTGAGTTAGAGAAGCCATGTGGAGTGTGATGCAAGATGTCCAAAATGACATAGAGGTGTGTTACACATGAAGGCAGAGAAGGCAGGGGGAGGGTTACACTTGACATCACTGAAGCTACATGGAGTGTTACACACAAAGTCAGAGACAACAGGGAGAGTGTTACACATGAAGTCAGGGATGCCATGTGGAATGTTACACATGAAGGCAGAGACACCAGTGAGATTGTTACACAGGAAATCTCAGACTCCACTTTGTAGTTTTCCACACAACGATACGAATGCCACATGGAGTATTACACGTGAAGTCAGAGACACCAGGGTGTATGGTACAGATGAAATTAGAGAGGCCACATGAAGTGTTACACATGAAGTCAGAGATACCAGGGGTGTTACACATGAAGTCAGAGATGCCATGTGGGGTGTTACAGAAGAAGACCCAGGTGCAAAGGGGGAATGTTAACACACAAAGTCAGACGCAAAAGGAGGATTGTGAAACACAAAGTCGGAGATGCCAGGGGGTGTATGATACACAAATTCAGCAATGCCAGGTCAAGTGTGACCCACGAAGTCAGATGCCATGGGGAATGTTAACACAATGTCAGAGATGTGTTATACATGAAGTCAGAAATGCCAGTGGGAGAGATACACATGAAGTTATAGACTGCAGAGGGTTTGACAAATGACCTCAGAAACACTAGGGGGAGTGCTACACACGAATTCAGATATGCTACCAGGTGTGTTATAAGAAGACATCAGATATGCCAGAGGGTGTGTGATACATGAAGTCAGAGACCTCAAGCAGAGTTAGACACACTATTTCAGAGACACCATGGGGAAGTGTTACCCAGGGAATCAGAGAGATGAGGGTGAGTGTCACACTCAAAGTCAAAGGTGCCATCAGTACTGTTAC
>NW_025794112.1:41047-41461 GCF_021613505.1 Equus quagga | reverse complement strand
TTCTTGATTATGTTTTTAACAAAACTTTTATATGAGTGATTTTCTATATAGGTGGATTTTTAGCAATGATTTTTATTGAGTTTTCTTCAAAAATTACAACAGAAATACATGTTTACCACAGCCTGTGAAACAATTTAGAAATATGTATTAAAAAGCTGTGGTGTTTAGCTTCTACTTTCCATTTCCTCACTCAGATCCTTGAGAGCACAGTATATATCATTCTATACATTTCTTCAATTATCTTCTATTCAAATATGCATAAATGAATAGGTTTTTAAAAAATTCACTTTACTGTTTATTGTCTATAAAAAGTGAAATTGTGCTATATGAATTACAATGTAACTTGCTTTTCACTTTTTTTTTTTAAAGATTGGCACCTGGGCTAACAACTGTTGCCAATCTTCCTTTTTTTTT
>NW_025794112.1:2825-40947 GCF_021613505.1 Equus quagga | reverse complement strand
GGGACGCTGCCTCAACGTGGCCTGACGAGCGGTGCCATGTCCGCGCCCAGGATCCGAACCCCGGGCCGCAGCAGTGGAGCATGCGAACTTAACCACTCGGCCACGGAGCCGGCCCCGCTTTTCTCTTTTAACATTAGCTTTTCATTTTACAGAAAAGATTTGGAAAGTGGGATTGATGGGCCAATATGAACATGTATTTTTTTAACATGAATTTTTTGTATTAATAAAAATTGCAGATTACTTTCCACAAATCTACAAAGTAATGGTTCTCCGTGTAGCGTATGAGACAGTCAGTGACCATCAGTCCATGCATGCCCACAAATGCTGCTCTCAAATAATTTCCTCAGCTGGCCTCTGGACTGCAACAGATGGTTGCAGGTCAAACTCTATTCTAGTGGTTCTTGAATTTTGTTGTGTATATAAAAATCAACTGAAATGCTTGTTAACATTTTAGATCCCTTAGGCTCACCCCCGGAGGCTTTCTCTCGGTAGATATGAAGAAGAATACAGGAAATAGCCCTTTTATACTGCATGTGCCACTTGAGGTGGTTGTTTCAAGAGCCATGCTTTGAGGAACACTCTTCAACCCATGGCACCATGAGTTCAGAATTTTTGGTGGTCTGGTTCAGTTCAAAGGTGATTTAATGTAAGATTTGGTGGATACAGAACCTTCATGTTTCCGTCCTCTCATTCCAAGCTTGCATATCCCACATGATATACAAAACAATAATAAAAAGCCTAGTTTTCTAAGGATGTGTGTTTTGTTAGCTCTCAGCATGGGAACCATTCTCAAGTTGTTCACTTTCCAGGAATTACTTGTTGAGAATGGAAGACTAACTCCAACTAAAATTACCAGGGAAATTCCCAAAAGGAGTGTGTGTGATATAGGAGTTTATCTGAGTTGCTGAATAGAAGAAGCTGATTGAAAGGTTCCTAGAGGGGTCGGCTCCGTGACCGAGTGGTTAAGTTCGCACGCTCTGCCGCTGTGGCCCAGGGTTCGGATCCTGGGTGCGGACATGGCACCGCTCGTCAGGCCACGTTGAGGCGGCATCCAACGTCCCCCAACTAGAAGGACCTGCAACTAAGATATACAGCTATGTACAGGGGGACTTTGGGGAGATAAAAGCAGGAAAAAAAAAAGATTGGCAACAGTTGTTAGCCCTGGTGCCAATCTTTAAATAAATAAATAAAAAGTTCCTAGAAAAATGTATAAAAGTTCTGACTGTGGCATCCAATAAAATGCTCAGTTGTCACCAAACTATATTTTTCGTATGTTTTCACAGATATGATCTTGTATCTCATTCATAAGTATGTAATGCCTAGAACGTGACTCCTGAAAGGAAACCCTCTAAAGCAAGTGGATGCCTATAATAGAAAGCACTGAATGAAATTGAGGGTTTTTCCAAGAATGCAGGAATTGATGTAATACAATTATTATTACTATTTTATTATTTTATTTATTACAAAGCTTATGTGGCATTACATATATTAACTCATTTAATCCTCATAACTCTGTGATCATTATCTTCGTTTTACATGGGACAAATGAATGCAAAAATAAATGAAATAATTTACCAAAAGTCAAAATAAATAAAATAATTTACCAAAAGTCACATAGCTAGTAAGTGATAGAGCTAGGATTAAAACCCAGGCGGTCTTTGTGGTTTATAGTCGAAACCACTTATCATAAACTGCTTCTGAAATAGGTAGACAATAGATAATTGGGATTTGACTAGATGAAGAATAACAAATGAGGGTTGTCAGCCAAGTTCAATCATATTTTATTATAGGAGAATTCTGAGGAAAGGCTTCCGTCACTACAACTGGAAAGGAGCAAGGAGCTACCTAGTCCAGCAGGGCAGAAGATGAGAGCGTTGGCAGGGAGTCTGCTCTACACAGAAACAGAATTTCAGAATGAGGAAGAAAGGGGCCGTGATTTGGATTCTTAGTGAACAGCTTTGGGCATTACTAAGCCATTCCACCCCACCCACTCCCTATGTCCACATGCTACCCAGACTGCCCACCGTCATGAACAGAGAAATACTAACATCCTAGAGGGAGGTAGACCCACATTAGAAAGGTGATCAGAGAAAAGAGGGAACCAGTGATGTTGATATTGGAGGATACCAGGGGAGAAAGAAGAATCAGAGAAATATTTACCATTCTTCCCCTTGCCTCCAATGAGACCTCTCTTTAAGCCCCCGACAAATCATAGTGTCTCTTTTCACGCATAATGTCTGTAACACAGAATTTTTGAGATGCAAAGATCCAAGGAGATTATCAAGTCAAAGCATTTTAAAAGTTGTAGAAGGAACTAGAATAGATCTGGGAAAAACATCCCTTCATGCTACTAAGTCAGATTCCCTTTCTATATCTCCCATAGCATGCTCTGATCTATCCCTTTTCAAATATCGCTGTGTTTATTGTGTTGGATGTGATTTTTCTCTAAATACTCCCATTTCAGTGTTATATTATGATCTTTATCTCCTTTTATACTATATTTATTGATTTTAAGAGCCTTACTTTTTCAAATTTTAACACAGCTGGAAATAAGACGTATCTTAGAATCAAAACATTTTATAATTATAATTGGCAGTGCTTTTTCCTTCCTATTGGTACATAAAATAATGTTGCATCTTACAATCAATGGCATCATAGATTCAAAATATTTGGGAGTTATGCCTTGTCTTCTGGAGTTTCCTGAATTGTAACTCCTTTAAGGAGTTTCCTCCCTGAGGATAGTTTAGGTTTTGTTGCAACTATTTTAGTTACTTATGTTTCCCTTCCCTTTCTCAAACACATCTAAAAATGTCCACCTTCATAGACTCATTCTTTGGATCCTGCACTGTTTTAATGTCTTATATATCTAATATATCATAAAAATGTAAACAGTAAGAAGAAAATAATATCATCTAATTTGGAATCTTCTGGTTCTGAGTAGAATAGTGCTTTTGAGAAGATCGATGTTACCTCGAAAGCTACATGAAATGCAAAAAAGTCTCTCTTAAATGTATGCGAGAGGTGCTGAAGCAATGAGGACTAAAGGGACTAAGATTCAAGGAAAGAGAGAACTGCGGAGAAGTGAGCTGAAAATCTGCTCTACTTTTCTCTGGGGTCAGTTGCTGACTCTAGGCATGGGCAAGAGGCAAAATCCAGGCTTTGACTAGTCGGAGGGATACTTCTGGGGAGCATAAAAACTAGCAGGGCTTTAGGAAGTCTAATAGAAATGGAGTGACAGAGGAGGAGACATTTTAGGAGCCTCAAAGAGAAGACCTGTTCTCCTCTTAAGACAAGTCTGTGACTTCTGCCTGCTGCCCTCTCTCCTGTGTTCATTCTCTCTCCATCTCTCTCTCTCTGTCTCTCTCTGCATCTCTCTGGGCCTCTGTCTCTCTCTGTGGGGCTGTGTCATTTTCTGTCTCTCTTAGTCTCTCCCGGTCTCTGTTTCTCTGTCTCTTTCTCTTTCCATTTCCATCTCTTCTTCTTTGTCTCTCTGTCTCTCCTCTCTGGCTTTATGTCTGTGTCTCTCTCAGTCTTTCTCTCTGTCTCTCTGATCCGTTGTTCAGGAGAAGCAAGATGAGATATTAGGAGCTGCGCTTGGTGGCCCTTGTGCAAAGAGCTAGTAGAGGGTCCCGGCTCCCAGACAGAAAAGACTCCCAAATCCATCCAAATGGCGTCCTGCCAATAGTCGGGCAGTGGTGTCCGAGACAGCCCCCGCCCCTCTAGCCTCCATTGAGCCTGCAGCCTCAGCCTCCCGGGAGACCTGGAGGCAGAGGTTCCTAGCTGAGCTGAGCCTGGATCCTGGGAGAGAAACCTGTTTGTTCTTCTGAGTGCTAAGTTAGGGTCATGCTCACACCCAGCATAGACAGCTGGGAGCTCCTTCCAGGCCTGAGTCTGGCCCTGCCCTCCTCTCCTCCAGCCTCTTCTCCTCCCCAGCTCTCTCCAGCCACTCTAGCTCCTTTCTCACCTCCTCTCGGCCAGATTCCCTTGTGCCTCCGAGTGTCTGGCCCTTGGAGCTTCCCTTGGCACACTGCTCCCAGATGTGTGCAGGGCTGGCTCCTCTTGTCCTTCTGCTCATGGCACAAATGTCCACTCAGAGGCCTTTAGACCCACCTCAGGTGCTGGAGTCCAGCTCCAGCTGAGTCCAGGTTCCTGAGGGAGGAACCACGTCGGCAAAGGGAGGGGAAGGGAATGAGACTGCACACCAAGTTGGTGAAAGCACGTCTGAAGTCTTTATTGTCAAGCGTGCGTTTATATACATTTTAAGGATTGCATAAGCATCTGGGGTACATCTATTTTCTGCCCTGAAATAGCTGGGTTTTTCCCCATGATATCATTTTACTTCCTTAATCTATTTGAGTCACGAGCAATTTCTAAAGGTTACTTCCCTTATTCGGTTTTGGTAAAGAGTTGTTCTCATTTTCTGGGTAAGTGCAGTTAATATTTATAGATCTCTACAGTATTCTTTGCAGGGGTTGAGACTCAGGTTATGCTGGACAGAGCCAGCCTTGGGGCAAAGGTGAGCCAAGGTACGTCTGGAACAGGCACATACAGGTCCCCACGTCCTCTTCTATAACTCCCACACTGAGACGTCTGACCTTTTCATCCTCTTCTATAACTCCCACACTGAGACGTCTGACCTTTTCATCCTCTTATTTTGGCAGGGCCCTGGGGATATTGAAGGAGTGTTAGTCAGAAGAGGGTCTTTCTTGTCTATTACAGTGAGATTCACCTTTCCTGGCAGATTCCCCTGGGTAAGCACAAGCGTCATGAAGAGAGCCAATACAGCAACTAGTAACATCAGATTGAGCAAGGAGGGCCCTTGGCCATTCCTGCTGGGGTTGCTTTGCAAACTCCCATGGTTCATGTGACCCGACATTGTCACTGGGCTACAGCAGTTGCAGGACTGCGTCTGGCACTCAGGGCTGCAGGCCCTCCCTCCAGCACCCTGCTTCATTGCCCTCTAGCACCTGCGTGTCTTTTCCACATGGATTTGCTTTCCTCACTTGGTCCCTTCCCCTCACAGTCGGTGAGCTCCTAGAGGCCACGGGCCGCGTGAGGGCTTTCAGAACCGCCCCCAGGCTCACAGAACGCCTTCACAGAGTGAGTGCAGGGCCCACAGCAGCTGAAAGAAGGGGATGATCTCAGAGGGCCTTCCACCTCTGAGCAGCTCCCATCGTGGCCATGGATGCCAATCACGAAAGGTACCTGTTGCTTTGGCTGGGGGAACGCCCAGAATGACCGCTGAGTGTGCCTTCCCTCTTCCAGTTACTCCTCTGAGCAAGAGTGGCCACCAAACCCCTGGTGGCCAGGCCCAGCATTGCAGCAACAAGCAGGACAGTGGGAGAGAAAAGACACACCTTTGTTCGGGGCCTGGAGGCAGCGGTTCCACCAGGGCCCAGGACGCAGAGGAGAAGGCCGTGCAGGCTCCGGGGGTGATGTGAGGGACCTGCGAAACCTCTCTTTCTCCCTCTCTCCCTGCACTGGCCGCGGCATGTGCACTTTCCCCACGAGGCCTCCTCACTGCAGCCAGGGCACTGACTCTACTCCACGTCCAAATGAGGACCCCGAGGCTCCAACAAGGATGGCCTCGGTCCTGCTCTCCAGAGGAGGGGTCCTGTGCTCTGGCATGTTCTGCAGTAGCCAGGTGCCCAGCCCACCTACAGCTCAGGCTGCCCTCTGCCCAGAAAGGCCTCGAGGGACTAGAAGGCCCTGTCCAAGGCCTCGGAGCACAGTGGGTCATGGATGGACAACTGAGATCGAGCGACTCTTCTACAAGCTTGTGGGGTCCTTGGAGTCACTCCTCTAGGCTCCTCAATTGACGGAGGAGTAATCTCAGGCCTTCTATCCACTAGCCCCTTCCATACTGGGGGCGGGGATGGGGGGGTGTCACATCCTCCATCCAGGTGCCCAGAGTGGTGGACACAGGACCCCAGACCTTGTCAGGCATCTCTCCTCCTCATGCTGCAGACCTGGGCATGTTCCTACGGGACCGGAAACCCCTGGGCTGAAGCAGAGCCACCTCCAACCTCTTTCTTCTTTACGGCTGTCACCTCCCCAGTGTGCACTCCTCTCCTGACCCCCACCCTGGGCAGGCAGAGTGTGTGTGAGTGTGAGAGTGAGTGTGCGCCCAGGTGCGGATGCCCAAAGGAAAGGGCCCCCAATGGGAGGGCGTGGACAGAGGTCCCCCAGGATCTTAGGGGCTCTCCTTCCCAAGGCCAATCTCCTGGGATGCTAGAGCTGGCCCAGGGGCCTGGAAGCCTCGCTCCTCCTCTGGACTGTGCCCACCTCGCGGGCCCAGGGCCGGTCCCTGTTTCCCCTGGCTTCAGCTTCCCAACTGTCCCGTGAGGGTTGCACAGGAACGGCATCAGCCCTGCTCAGCAAGAACACAGCCCTGGGCTCCTGCCCCCTGGAGTGTGACAGGGCCGCCCTCAGGGGCTCCCAGGCCTCTCTCCCTTGGGGCAGCCGGGCCTCCTGTACACGTCCAGGCATACAGAGCAGCCCTGCCGGCAGCATACGTGGGGGTCCCCGCTCCCAGCACGCATGTGGGCCACAAGAGGCTCCTCACACGGCAGCTTTCTATCAGTGCTTCTGAAAATATGGAAGCAGACTAGGATGGCCACCTGTTGCATGACACCGCTTATCGCATACATCCAGAAAAGATTGACCACAACCTGCCAGAACACACATTATGGGTTGTCAGGCAGTGGGGGAGGAACGGGGGATGAGCACTTTGAGAACAGGCTTCCCTTGTGGTGAAGGGAATGTTCAGCAAGTGGACAGTGGTGATGGAGGCCAAGCATTGGGACTGTACTTAACGCTCAGGAATTGTACAATTGAAAAGGAGAAAATGCAGAGTTCTTAAAATATAAATAAATTTATTTTACAATTTACATAAACACCAAAAAAAGACAAGAAAACGAGAAACATAAACGGCTACACAGACATACAGGTTAAGGGGCAAGAGGAAGGGAGGTTGTGGTGAGGGAGAAGGTGGAAGGGATGGATCAGGAGCTGGGGATGACGGGGGTTGGAGAGTGAGCTCTCCTGAGGACAATGCTGGGGCCTGAGTGGGCTCCAGGGCTCCAGGAGGATCTGGAGCAGGGGATGGCTCTCCCTGCTCCCTGGCGACAGCTTCAGCCTGCCCCAGGGCACTGGCAGGAGCCAGAGCAGGGGATGGCTCTCCCTGCTCAGCTGGTTCCATGAGAGCTCCTGCCGGAGCCTGAGGAGGGGCTGGCTCTCCCTGCTCCCGTCCTGGGGCGCCGCTTGTCTCCTGCCCTTGTGCAGGAGCTGCTGGATGTGATTGTGCTCCCCGCATACGGGCTGGGTCCTGTGCTGGCTCTGATCCTTGTCCAACAGTCCCTGAGGACGCCAACCTTTTCCCCACGCCTGCCGCTACGCTGTTCCTGCCCAGCTTCTCCTCCCTCGGGGAGCTGGACTCCGTGTCCCAAGTGGACCTCTGCAAAGACAGTGACCAACAGTCAGCCCAGAAGCATCAGAGCCCTGCTCAGCTGCCCCTGCTCTTTCTTCTGCCCTCTGCGCCTAAGGCTCCCAGATCAGGCACCACCCTGTGTCTGCGCAGAATTCTCCCCAGGATGAAACAGATAGACCTCAGGGGCTCGGGAGAAACCTCGGGCAGACGGTGCTGCCCGGCACTCCACGTCCCACCCGATCAGCCATGAGCCAGGGTGGGAATGGGACCCGCCCACCAGGCTTCTAACCCCTCATCAGCCTGCTCCTCCTCGCGGTGGTCCACTCACACAAACCACCCTTCCACATACACACACACACACACACACACACGCACACGCACGCACACACACACTAACACACACACACCCCCAGGGAGGGGACATAGGGCTGTCCAAGTGGGACCACAGTGATGGCCTGGCCTGGATTGGCCCACCCTGGCTGTCCCCATGTTACCTTTGTGTCCCTCCGCACAAACGTCCTGAGATGTCTCAAGTGGGACAGGATCCCGCATCTGCATCCTGGGCGCTCCTTGCGGGCTCTGCTGAGGCTGCGGCCCCGGCACATGGGAAGACAACAGGAAATCATGGTGCTGCTTCTAGACAACTGCTAGATGAGTGAGCTGTTGGGGGCTGTCTCTAGGAGCTGGGAACTTAATGCTCAGGAATTGTACAATTTAAAAGGAGAAAACACAGATTTCTTAAAATATAAATCCATAAATCTATTTCAAGGTGACACAAACACCACATCAAGACAAGAAAATGAAAATTATAAACGGCTACACAGATATACAGGTTAAGGTGGGAGACGAAGGGAGGTTGTGGTGAGGAAGAAGGTGGAAGGGATGGGTCAGGAGCTGGGGATGATGGGCGTTGGAGAGTGAGCTCTCCCGAGGACGGGGCTGGGGCCTGAGCAGGCTCCAGGATTCCAGGAGGATGTGGAGCAGGGGATGGCTGTCCATGGTCTCCAGCTGTGGCTTCAGTTGGCTCGCCAGCCCCAGCAGGAGGCAGATCAGTGGATGGCTCTTTCTGGACCATGGCTGGGGCTTCAGCAGTCTCCCAGGCACAGGGAGAATCTGGAGCAGGGGATGGCTCTCCCTCTTCCCTGGCTGCGACTTCAGCTTGCTCCTGGGCCCTGGCAGGAGCTGGAGCAGGGCATGGCTCTCCCGGTTCCATGGCTGAGTCTTTAGGCAGGCCAGAGTCCCAGCAGGAGCCGGAGCAGGGGATGGCTCTCCCAGCTCCTGGGCCCTGTCTTCAGCTGCCTCCGCAGCCCTAGCAGGAGCTGAAAAGTCAAAGCCCGTGTCTTTCCAGTGCTGGCAGTCCCCCTCTCCCTCCCCCAAGCTCCGCTCACAAAGCCAACCTGTGGCTGTGACAGCAGTGCCCGGCTGCCCCCTGCCCTGGATTACAATGGGCACAGATATATTGGGGGGTTTCCTGCCAACCTCTGCCCAGTGTCCACTCACAGAGTGGCATCAAAACTTCCTCAGTCCCAGGACTGGCGTGCTCTGCTCTCATCTGAGAGCTCCCCAAGGTCCCCTCTCTTAGCTGGGGCTGGGAAGGACCCTACATGTCCCCACATCCAGACCCAGTGGCTCAGAAAGGTGGCCCAAGATGGCCATGGGGTCCTAAAGGTCAGCCTGGGAGATGCTGCCAGGAGGGTCCTGTGGTAGGTGGGCAAGTTTCTCTTGGTGCCATCAGCTTGGGGTGGGGGCCACGACTTTCCTGTCTCTACAGAGCCTTCTCTGCTGACCTCCATGGCTTCCTCTGTCACCTCACAGGGGATGAGCCCCCCCAGACCCTGCATTTCCTTGTGGACACCACACTGGTCACCGAGGCCATGCTGCCCGGTGGGGAGGCCACAGCTGGCATCTCTGAGTTCCCCGGCTCCCTCTCTTCCACCAGAGGCCTGTGGCCTGAAGAGGGTGGGAGGGGAGCCTGCTGGTGCTTGGGGGGCTCTGGAACCCCTGAATCTTGAGAGTTGAGGTGTGCACACCTCTCCAGCTTGGATGAGTGCCTGGGCGGAGGGCAGTGGCATGGGCAGCACCTCTTGGGGGACTTGGGAGACCCCCGTGGAGGATGGAGATGCAGAGCCAGTCCCGCCCAACTCTCTGTGGGTGAGGACTGGGGCTGAGGGAGAAGGAGGTTTGTAGTGAACCAGGGGAGCCCATGCCGAGGGTGGAGCCAGAGCAGACATTTCTAATTGGAGTGAGGGAAGCGGTGCCCAGGGCTCCCCCTGTCCCTGCCTCTCCCCTCCTTGGCTTTCACCACTCTGGACTGTACAGGGATGGGGTGGGTGAGGGGTGAGAGGTGGGGGTAGTATAGATGGTTTGAGCTTTTCTCACCAGGGAGAGGCACAGAGGCAAAGACACAAGCTCAGAGCCAAGGTGGCGGCTCCCGGCGCCCACTCACCCCGCCTCTCGGCAGCCTGGCCCAGAAACCCTGTTTCCCTCCCTGTGCCGCCTGCCTCCCCACCCTGAGCCCAGAGACCCTCAGCCCCCATGGGGCATCTTCCTCAGGCCTCCCTGAGCCACGGCTGCCCTCAGGGTCCGCCTTTGCCTGCAGCCTGGAGGAAACGTGGTAATGGGCTCTTGGGCCTGAACATGGGATCAAGGGTCACCTAAGATGGCAGCGCCCAGCATGGGATTTCTCTGACGTTTTCTTCATGTCACACAAGGGACCTGAGCTCCACGTGGGCAGGAAACATATTGGGTTTTGCTCCCTGGTGAAGTTACAGTGCTGGGCACACAAGCAAGGAATAGAGGCCACTGGCTGAATGATTAAAAGAATGAATTCCTACCTGAACGAATGAACGGATGAGGAACAAGTGAAGGCCTGAATGAATGAATGACTGGATGAATGAGTGAGTGAGTGAGGCCATGAGTGAATGAGTGGATGAATAAGCCAGTGAACGGAAACACAGACGCCGCGACGCAAACGGGAGGAGGCTCTATTTCTTGTCCTGGGGCCTCTGCCCAGCTCAAGGGCCCAGCCAGTCCCTGCCGCTCCTGGCCTCCGTTTCCCCTCTGTCCCCTGAGGGGCGGGTGGTGGGGCTGCAGCAGCCCAGCTTGGCGTGGCCATGGCCGGGCTCTCCCCGCGGGCTGTGGCGGGGACGCGCTCGGAGCCGCACGGGCCTCCCTCCAGCGGCGGACATGGGCGGACCCCAAGGTCGGCCGGGCTGGCTTCCTGGCCTTGTGCACAAGGGCCAGAGAAAGCGCGTGCCCGTGACCGCCCGCCGCGCGCATGTGCACCGCCAATGGCGCCCAAGGGCTGCTCCCAAGGGTCTTGTCCCGCCTTCTGCTCCATGGCCAGGTTGGGTGGGGCGTGCGGAGAGGTCCTGGGTCCCAGGGGCCAGGCTGTGGGCGCGGCGAGGGGAGCAGAGAGAGGTGACCCGTTCCCCCAGAAGCCTCGGACCCGTGTCCCGGGCCAGCTGGCGCCCAGAGGCCGGCAGAAGAGACTCTGGGGTTGGAGAGAAGGCCTCTGAGCCCGGACACCCGCCTGTGGTTCACCCTGTGGGCCGGACACAGGGGACAGGGGCCCTTTGCTCCGTGTCCCGGTCCTTTAGCACCGAGGGCTGTTCTTCGGCGGCTGCAGGGACAGCAGGAGACCTCCGTCACCTCGGTGAAGGACACGGCCCTGGCCTGGTGAGCCCACAGGTGAGAGAGCTGCTGCCCGCCACCAAAGGCGGCACCATGCTGCTACCCCTGTGTCCGGCCCTGTCTGGACCCCTGAGGGAGGGACAGGGACCTGGTGGCAGGAGTACACCTGTCGCGAATGTGGATGCTACCTGGCCGAGGAGACCAATGTGTCTCTGCTCATTTGTGATGAGTTGATGCGTTTACTGTGGGGGACTATAGGGACTAAGGGGTCAGGACTCAAGTCGTTTGGTTCAAATGTCCGTGGGGATAAACTGAAAATGGCAACTCGCCCTAGAGTTTTCTCCTGTCCAGTAGACTGTTTCCTTTCTGCGTTGGGGAAAGAACAAAAATGATGGTATATTTTACCCTTTGCAAAAATAAAGCACCAACCTTTGTTTCTTTAAAATAATGTGAAAAGTTACTGGTATCCTTCAAGTTTTGTTTGGGGGTCACTTGATGGTAAACAGGCAGCTTTCTTCGAAAATGTCTTGTTCTAATGATCAGGCCACTCCTGGCACAGGGAGCAGAGATTTTCATGTCTCGCCAGGTTGAAAGGCCCTGGGCTAGCTGTCAGAGACACTACCAGCGTGTCCTTGGAGCCTCCCTGTGTCTCAGTTTCCTCATCTGTAACATCGGGCTCGGCTGGAGGGCCTAGGTGGTTTCCAGAAGTTCCTGCAGCTCTGACAGCTGATGCCTTAAGTTACCAAATGTTCCTGAAGACATGAAACAGGAGACAAAAATAGTTTTTTCCCCTTGAGGGTCTAAACTGGTAAACAGACAGACGAGAGAGGCCGAGCTCTCAGATGAGTGGTTCCAGTGAAACTCGCTCACAGCCTGTGTGTCATGGAAAGTTCCCATTTCCATGCTCACTGCACAGTTCCTGCTCCTTCTGTCTCACCAGAGTTCATCGATGCCCTTGGGCACTTTCATTCATCTTTCAGCAGGATCTGTGTTCACCCTCGTGGGTCCCTGACTATCACACCAATGAGTCAATAATGTTCACTTGTTCCAAGTCCTGTTGTTTAAAATCCCATCTCCAGCTCTGTTCTGGGCAAGTTTCTAAGGAAACCTCCATGTCTTGGAGTGATTGAATTAGAGAGAATGTTACAGCATATGCACTCTCGTTTTCTCCCTTTCGGTGTGTTTCCCACATGGAATAGCTGCTTTGAAAATCAAAAGATAAAATTTCCACTCTGTCCTCTGCCAGCTACCCTCTTGCCTAGAGAGACACCATAAGCTGCACCTGCTTTCCCTTGGGAAGATCGAGGCATAAATTCAAGGCAAAATTTCTTTAGTGTGAAGGCTAGGGTTAGGGCTGCTGCTGCCCATGCTGCTCGCTGGAGCAAGTCTGCACCCCATTCCTGATACCAGCATCCCCCATCCTTTCCTTCTGAGGATGTCTTTGCCCATTTCCCTGGGGGTGGGCTTTGTGGGGCTGTGACCCACATCCTTTGGATTGATTGGGACTCAGCTGTAGCCAGTGCCTCGTGCTACTTATCGTGGGACAAGGACACATCGCAAAGTTAAAAGAAAATTGCTCTTCTTTTTCTTTTTTGAAACAGCTTTGTTGACATATAACTGCCATGCCGTGTAATCCACCCATTTTCAGTGTACGATTCAGTGGTTTGTGGGATATGCACAGAGCTATGCAACCATCCCCACAATAGTAGACATGTTCATCCCCTCGAAATGAGACCCTGTACCCATGAGAAGTCACTCTCATTCCCCCATCCCCATGGCCCTAGGCACCCCCTCAACTACTCTTGTCTCTCTCTGTCTATTTTGGTCATTTCATATACACGGAATAATACAATACAGGTCCTTTGATGGCTCCTTTAATGTAGGATGTTTCAAAGTTCATCCGCATTTATAACACATGTCAGTAATTGATGCTCTTTTATGCCAAATAATATTCTGTTGTCTGGATATACCATGTTTTGTTTATCCACTAACCAGTGGAGGGGTATTTGGGTTGTTTCCAACTTTTGGCTCTTGTGAATCCTGTCGCTATGAACATTCGTGTTCAAACTTTTCATATGTTTCCATTTCTCTTGGGTACATACCTGGGAGTGGAATTGTGGCTTCGTACGGAAACTGCGTCTAGATTTTGAAGAGCTGCCGGGCTGTTTTCCAAAGGGCTGCACCATGTTTTATTTCAAGCCAGCAACGTATGAGGATTCGAATTTCTGCCCATCCTTGTCGACACTTCTTACTATCTACCTTTTAAATTACCACCGTCCTAGTGGATGGGCAGTGATATCTTGATTGTGGCTTTGATTTGCTTTTCCCTTCTGAATAAGGATCTTGAGCATTTTGCCTGTGCTTTTCGGCCTCTTGTGTATCTTCTTTGGAGAAATGTCTGTTTAGCTCCCTTCCCCATTTTTAAGTTGAGTTATTAGTTTCTTTATTATTATTTATTTATTTATTTATTTTTAATTCTTTATTTTTTTGTTTATATTTATTGAGTTAATGATAGGTTACAATCTTGTGAAATTTCAGTTATACATTATTTTTATCATTCGTGTTGTAGGTGCACCACTTCACCCTTTGTGCCCACGCCCCACCCCACCTTTCCCCTGGTAGCCACTAATCTGTTCTCTTTGTCCATCTTTTTAAATTCCTCATATGAGTGGAGTCATACAGAGATTATCCTCCTCTAACTGGCTTATTTCACTTAACATAATTCCCTCAAGGTCCATCCATGTTATTGCAAATGGAATGATTTTGTTCTGCTTTGCAGCTGAGTAGTATTCCATTGTATATATGTACCACATCTTCTTTATCCAATCATCTGTTTATGGGCACTTAGGTTGCTTCCATGTCTTGGCTATTGTAAATAATGCTGCAATGAACATTGGGGTGCATAGGACTTTGGAATTGCTGACTTCAAGTTCTTTGGATAGATACCCAGTAGTGGGATGGCTGGATCATATGGTAGTTCTATTTTTAATTTTTTGAGAAATCTCCATACTGTTTTCCATAGTGGCTGCACCAGTTTGCATTCCCACCAGCAGTGGATGAGGCTTCCTTTTTCTCCACAACCTCTCCAACATTTGTTACTATTAGATTTAGATATTTTTGTCATTCTAATGGGTGTAAGGTGATATCTTAGTGTAGTTTTGATTTGTAATTCCCTGATGATCAGCGATGATGAACCTCTTTTCATGTGCCTGTTGGCCATCCGTATATCTTCTTTGGAGAAATGTCTGTTCATGTCTCCAGCCCATTCTTGGATCGGGTTGTTTGATTTTTTGTTGTTGAGTTGTGAGTGTTCTTTATATTATGGATATTAAGCCTTTGTCAGATATATGACTTGCAAAAACTTTTTCCCAGTTGGTTGGTTGTTTTTCTGATTCAATCCTGTTTTCATTTGCCTTGAAGAAGCTCTTTAGTCTGATGAAGTCCCACTTCTTTATTTTTTCTGTTGTTTCCCTTCTCTGAGAAGACATGGTGTCCGAAAAGATCCTTTTACTACTGATGTCAAAGAGTGTACTGCCTACGTTTTCTTCTAGAAGCCTTATGGTTTCAGGTCTCACCTTTAGGTCTTTGATCCATTTTGAGTTTATTTTGGTGAATGGTGAAAAAGAATGGTCAATTTTCATTCTTTTACATATGGCTTTCCAGTTTTTCCAGCGCCATTTATTGAAAAGACATTCTTTTGTCCATTGTATGCTCTCAGCTCCTTTGTCAAAGATAAGCTGTCCATAGATGTGTGGTTTTATTTCTGGGCATTCAATTCTGTTCCATTGATCTGTGCACCTGTTTTTGTACCAGTGCCATGCTGTTTTGATTACTGTAGCTTTGTAGTATGTTTTGAAGTCAGGGATTGTGATGCCTCCTGTGTTGTTCTTTTTTCTCAGGATTGCTTTAGCGATTCGGGGTCTTTCCTTGCCTCATATAAATTTTAGGATTCTTTGTTCTAATTCTGTAAAGAATGTCCTTGGGATTCTGATTGGGATAGCGTTGAATCTGTAGATTGCTTTAGGTAGAACGGACATTTTAACTATGTTTATTCTTCCAATCCATGTACATGGAATGTAGTTCCATCTCCTTACGTCATCATTCAATTCTCTCAGAAAGGCCTTGTAATTTTCATTATATAGGTCCTTCACTTCTTTAGTTAAATTTACCCTGAGGTATTTTCTTCTTTTTCTTGCAATTGTGAATGGTGATGTGGTCTTGAGTTCTTTTTCTGTTAGTTTGTTATTAGAATATAGAAATGCTACTGATTTATGCAAATTGATTTCACACCCTGCAACTTTGCTGTAGTTGTTGATTACTTCTAAGAGTTTACCAATGGATTCTTTGGGGTTTTCTATATATAAGATCATGTCATCTGCAAACAGCGAGAGTTTCACTTCTTCCCTGCCTATTTGGATTCCTTTTATTCCTTTTTCTTGCCTGATTGCTCTGGCCAGGACCTCCAGTACTATGTTAAATAAGAGTGGTGACAGAGGGTATCCTTGTCTCGTTCCTGTTTTTGGGGGGATGGCGTTCAGTTTTTGCTCATTGAGTATGATGTTGGCTGTGGGTTTGTCATATATGGCCTTTATTATGTTGAGGTAGTTCCCTTCTATGCCCAGTTTGTTCAGAGTTTTTATCATAAATGGCTGTTGGATCTTGTCAAATGCTTTCTCTGCATCTATTGAGATGATCATGTGGTTTTTATTCCTCAGTTTGTTGATGTGGCATATCATGTTGATTGATTTGCGGATGTTGAACCATCCCTGTGTCCCTGGTATGAATCCCACCTGATCATGATGTATGATCCTTTTGATGAATTGTTGAATTCTGGTTGCCAAAATTTTGTTTAGAATTTTTGCATCTATGTTCATCAGTGATATTGGCCTGTAGTTCTCTTTTGTCGTGCTGTCCTTGTCAGGCTTTGGTATCAGCATGATTTTGGCCTCATAGAATGTGTTAGGAAGTGTTCCATCCTCCCTAATTTTTTGGAATAGCTTGAAAAGGATAGGTATTAAATCTTCTCTGAACGTTTGGTAGAATTCCCCAGGAAAGCCATCTGGTCCTGGGGTTTTATTCTTTGGGATGTTTTTGATTGCTGTTTCAATCTCTTTCCCTGTGATTGGTCTGTTCAAATTGTCTGCTTCTTCTTGAGTGAGCTTTGGGAGATTGCAGGAGTCCAAGAATTTATCCATTTCCTCTAGGTTATCCATTCTGTTAGCATAGAGTTTTTCGTAGTATTCTCTTATAATCCATTGTATTTCTGCAGAGTCTGTTATTTCTCCTCTTTCATTTCTGATTTTATTTGAGCTTTCTCCCTTTTTTTCTTTGTAAGTCTGGCTAGGGGTTTGTCAATTTTATTTATCTTCTCAAAGAACCAGCTCTTTGTTTCATTGATCCTTTCTACTGCCTTTTTCGTTTCACTAGTATTTATTTCTGCTCTGATTTTTATTATTTCTCTCCTTCTGTTGACTTTGGGCTTTATTTGTTCTTCTTTTTCTAGTTCAGTTAGGTGTAGTTTAAGATGGCTTATTTGGGATTTTTCTTGTTTGTTAAGATGTGCCTGTATTGTGATGAATTTTCCTCTTAATACAGCTTTTGCTGTATCCCATATGAGCTGATATGGCATGTTATCATTTTCATTTCTTTCCAGGTATTTTTTGATTTCTTCTTTAATTTCTTCAATGATCCATTGCTTGTTCAGTAGTGTATTGTTTAGTCTCCGCATCTTTGTGCCTTTCACAACTTTTTTCTTGTAATTGATTTCTAGCCTTATAGCATTATGATCAGAGAAGATGCTTGTTATTATTTCAATTTTTTTAAATTTGTAGAGGCTTGCCTTGTTTCCCAACATATGGTCTATCCTTGAGAATGTTCCATGTGCACTTGAGAAGAATGTGTATTCTGCTGTTTTAGGATGAAGTGATCTATATCTGTCTACTAAGTCCCATTGTTTTAGTTTTTCGTTTAGCTCCACTATTTCTTTATTGATTTTCTGTCTGGATTATCTGTCCATTGATGTGAGTGGGGTGTTGAGGTCCCCTACCATTATTGTGTTGTTTTTAACATCTTCCTTTAGGTCTGTTAATAGTTGCTTTATGAACCTTGGTGCTCCTATATTGGGTGCATAGATATTTATAAGTGTTATTTCTCCTTGATGAAGTGTCCTTTTGATCATTATATATTGTCCCCCTTTGTCTCTCTTTACCTGTCTTATTTTGAAACCCACTTTGTCTGATATAATAATTGCAACACCTGCTTTTTTTTTTGCTTGCTAGTAGCTTGAAATATTATCCTCCACCCCTTGACTCTGAGCCCGTGTTTGTCCTTGGGGCTGAGGTGTGTTTCCTGGAGGCAACAAATTATTGGATCTTTTTCTTTAGTCCATTTTGCCACTCTGTGTCTTTTTATTGGAGAGTTCAATCCGTTTACATTGAGAGTGATTATTGATGCATGTGGACTTAAAGCTGTCAATCTGTTGCTCATTATCTGGCTTTCCTGCTTTTCTCTTCCTGTGTGCTTTATCCTACCCATTTGATATGGCAATTTCTTAAGCTGGGTTTCATAGATTTTTCCTTATTTATGATTTGTGTCTCTGTTCTGTTTTTTAGTTTAGTGTCTACCCTGAAGTTTGTATTTAGAATCTCGTGTATAATATAGTCTATTCTCTGGTGGTCTCTTAGTTACTTGGCCTAGACTGATTTAGTCCCTTTGCTCTTCCCCTCCTAAATTATTATCTTCGTTTCTTATTCCAACTCGTGTTATGAGTTTGTAGTTAGAGTGATAAGATCCTCTTTGCTTTGGTAGTTTCCTTACCTTTATCCTAATGCTATAGTTGAATATTTGCTATCCTATTCTCGTTCTATTTATCTGTCTCGCTACTCTGTGGTTTGTGACCCCTTTCTCCATTTTTTCTTTTTTCAAGTATGAGAGCCTTCTTGAGGATTTCTTGTAGTGGAGGACTTTTGATTACAAATTCCCTTAACTTTTGTTTGACTGGAAAAGATTTAATTTCTTCCTCATATCTGAGGAATATTCTTGCTGGATAGAGTATTCTTGGCTGAAGATTTTTATCTTTTAAAGTTTTGAATATGTTACTCCATTCTCTCCTAGACTGTAAGGTTTCTGTAGAGAAACCCACTGAAAGTCTGACAGGAGTTCCTTTGTAGGTTATTTTCTTCCATCTTGCTGCCCTGAGTATTCTTTCTTTGTCTTTCATTTTTGCCATTTGTACTACTATATGCCTTGCAGTAGGTCTGTTTACATTGACAAATCTAAGAGAATTGAAAGCTTCCTCTACACACATTTCTCCCTCAATCCCTACATTTGTGAAGTTCTCTTCTATAATTTCATTAAGCACACTTTCTGCTCCATTTTCCTTTTCCATGTTCTCGGGAATTCCTCTGATCCTTAAATACTTTCTCCTCATTGAATCCACTATCTCTTGGAGATTTTCCTCATTTTTTAAAATTCTTAGTTCTCTTTCTTCCTCTTTCTGGAGCCATTCAGCCTGTCTTTATTCGATTATGCTAATTGGCTCTTCTATGGTGTCTACCCAGGCATTCCAGGAATCCGTATTCCGTTTTATCTGGTCCATTGTGTTTTTCATCTCTAATAATTCTGTTTGATTCTTCTTTATAATTTCAATCTCTTTTGTGAAGCAACTCCAGAACTCGTTGGCTTGTTTCTCTTTCTCTCTACCCCATTGAGTTTTTTGATTATAGCTGCTCTGAACTCATTTTCACTTAAGTTACCTGTTTCCAAGTCCTCAGTACTTAATTCTGTGTTTTTATTGTTTTCCTTCTGGTCTAGAGCTTTTATAAGTTGCTGGATGGTAGAGGAGCAGTTTTTTCCCATGGTGGTAGAATTCGGTTGCAGTTACAGCCTGTTGCCACGAGATGGGGGTCGAGAGCTGCATGTTCTGAGCTCTCCGCCTTCGGGCAAGATGGTGGCGCCCAGCTCAGTTCGCCTGGGAGAGGGGCAGTTTTTCTCTCAGGCGGATCTGGATTCAGATCAGTTCTGGTCTCTGGTCTCCCGGGGCCCTAGGTATGTGGGGTCCCCGCACACGGAAGACTTCCCCCATCAGCAGGTTTCCACTGTACCACCAGCGGGAGTCCTGGATGATACCCCGGTTGTGCGGACCCTCCCCCGCTCCTTCCCTCACTCGCAGCAGCAATCCCAGACTCTAGGGGAGGGAGCGAAGTTCTCTCCTACTGCGTTCCAGCTCCTCTGAGGCCAGCAGCAGGGTCTCTGTCCTCCATATTTTTGATACTGTAGGTCTCCAACGCCCTGGCATTAGGTTTATTTGCTGAAATTGAGTTTTTTTCCAGTCCTTTGTTGCAGTTTGGAGGGGAGACAGTCCCAGGTCAGCTCACCCCGCCGTCTTGCTCAGTCCACACCTGTAGTTTCTTTATTATTGACTTTTAAGTGTTCAGTATGTTTTCTATACGCAGGTCTCTTATTATACTTGTGATTCGCTTGGGTATTGTCCCATTCAGCAGGTTGTCTTCTCACCTTCTTGATACTCTCGTTTGAGACACACGTGTTTTTAATTTTGTTGAGGTCCAATTTATTTCTTTTCTATTTTATACTAGTGCTTTCGGTGTCATCCCTGGATAACGATTGCCTGACTCCAGGTCAGAAGTTGTGATCCCATGTGTTTTCCTGTAGGAGTTGTGTAGTTCTGCCTCCTATGTGGTGTTGGATCTCTGTGAGGTCATTTCTGGAAGTGCTGTGAGGAAGGAGTCTGACTTCCTCCTGCGCATGTGAATATCCAGTTGTCTCGATACCATTTGTTGAAAAATTATTCTTTTCCCTTTGAACTGTCTCATCTCTCATCAAAATCCAACTGACTGTAAACATGAACATTTATTTCTGGTCTTTCAGTTCTGTTCCATTATCTGTGTGTTTATTTTTCTGTCGGTACCACACTGTTTTCATTATTGCAGCTTCACAATGAGTTTTAAAGCAGGAAGCGTGAGCTCTCCATCCTGTTCTTCTTCTTTGAGGTTGCTTTGGCTCCTCTGGCTCCCTTGCATTTCTCTATGAATTTCGGGATTGGCTGGTCAGTTACTGCAAAAGAGGCTGCTGAGATTTTGCTCGAGGTTGCATTGACTCTGCAGTTCTCTCCATGCAGTATCACCATCTTCATAGTATAAAGTCTTCTGATCCATGAATATGGGCAGTCTTTTCATGTATTTTGGCCCTCTTTAATTGCTTTCAATAATGTTTTGGAGCATTTGTTGTACAAGTCTTGTACTTCTTAAGTTAGATTTATTACTAAGGATTTTATTGGTTTGGATGCTATTGTAAATTAACCTATTTTCTTACTTTCATTGTCAGTTTTTCATTGCTAGCATGGAGAAATAAAATTGACTTTTTAATTGAAATATTATATTAGTTTCAGGTGTAAAATATAATGATTCCATATATGTGCATATTCCCAAATCCTACCGCCATGAGTCAAGTTTGAATCCATCGCCTTGTTACTGAGCAAGGGCTTGCTGCCTGATGCGCATAGAAGCCAGGACTATGGCCTTGGCTTTGGAGAAAAGAAGAGCTTCATTGCAAGGTCGTCTCACAAGGTAACAGGGGGCAAATCTCTCCAATCTGTCTTCCCAATGCAGGTTTGGGGTCACATTTCAGCACTGGTGGACTAGCAAGCTGCTGCTGGGACCACGTGGGCTGCCAGGCTGGCCTTGACTTGGTAATCAAGCTACTTGGGCTGCTGGAAGCCAGATTGTCCTTATTGAAGGGCTGCTTGCTTCCGGTGTCAGTGTTTCTGAGGATTCTTGTCTCTGGGGACCTCCTGGGGCCATGGGTTCCTGCCTGGCATGTGCACAGTGCTGTCTGTGCAATTGAGCACCAGGACTGATTAATCAACAACCTGTTTTAATGGAGAAAAACTAGTTTAAGATGGTCAGTGTTTTCTGTGCTGTTGCAACCTCATATAGCTACAAAATTTTTCTTCTTGTCTTGAGAATTTTTAACATTGACTCTCTTAGCAACTTTCCAGTAGACAATATAGTACTGCTAACTCTACTCACCATGATGCATGTTAAGTCCTCAGGACTTCTTCATTTTAGAACAGGGAATTTGTACCTTTTGACCCCCTTGCTCCCTTTGCCCACCCACTACCCCTTCCCCGTGGCAGCTGACAACCTGTTCTCTGCATCTATAGCTCAGACACGTGGGTTGCTTCTGTGTCTGGGCTCCTGTGAATCATGCTGCAGTGAACATGGGGGGCAGATGTCTGTCTGCAGGAATGTTTCTGTTTCCATTGTGTAAATACCCAGAAGTGGAATTACTGGATCATATGGTGGTTCTATTTTTAATCTTTGGAGGAACTTCCATACTGTTTTCCATGGTGGCTGCACCAACTTGTAGTTCCGTAGATTGGTGGTGGTTTTGGGTTTTTTTACTGATCTTGTATCCTGTCATCTTGCAGAAGTCGTTTATTCGTTCCAATACTTTTTCTGTGTTTTCTCTGATTTCCTATATACATGGCCATGTCATTTGCAAATAGAGAGAGTTTTACTTCACTCCGTCCAATCTGGATGCCTTTTATTTCATTTTCTTGCCTATCTGACATGGCTAAAACCTCCCGTAAATGTAAAATAGAATTGATGGGAGTGGCCCTTGCTCACCTTGTCCTGACGTCAGGGACGAGGCTTCCAGTCTCTCCCGTGAAGTATGATGCATGTGAGCTCTGTCTTGTTCACAGATGCCCTTTCCAAGGCTCAGGGAGCTGCCTTGTGTTTCTAGTGTCCTGAGTGTTTTGATCACAAAGGGCGTTGGATTTTGTCCAAAGGCTTTTCTGCATTTAGTGGGAATCAGCTTTCCCAGCAGCTTTCAAACCATGAAATCATCTTCCCTTCCCTCTCCCTCCATCTCTCTCCCTCACACAAACACACAGACCTCTCTGGAAGCAAATCAGAATCCACCCAGCAAATCCTTGCTAAAAGTTGTCGAAGGAGTCATCTAGACCTCTTGCTCCCGGTTATCCTTGCCTGGCTGCTGCGTAGCTAGGGGTGGCCCCCACTCCACACAAGTGATGGCAGAAATTCACATGCTCCTGATGATTTGCGAGGGTGCTGACTCCCTCTGGCATGCACACACCATCATTTTTCTTCTCTTGACTGACTGTAGAGTGGAAGCATTTAGCACGAAAGGAGAGGACCATGCAGGAAGGAGCATGTATCAAGTGCGAGTGCTAAAGGGTCACAATAGACAGATAACATGTTGACTTCCCCAAGAAGTGTGTTAAAGGAAATGTGACATATTCTCGACAGCCCTTTCTGGCATGGAAGTCCGCGTTCTGCAAATACTGCTTTGGGTTTATTTCCTGAGGCCTCATATATTGCTTTTGTCTTGCAGGAGTTTGGTTGCTGACCATGTTGTCGAACGGCCCTCAGGAGGGTGAGCTTTCTGTTCCTCAGTTTGGCCTGTTGCAAGTAAGGGGCCTTGGGGTCCTTTGTGTGTCTTCAGCTAGGAAAGGGTCACCTGGGCTTTCCCCAGAATTCCCTGGCGGTGCTGGGAGCACTCGACATGCAGTACAAGGTCTGGATTGGACAAACACTTCATCTGCAAACTTCCTATGGTGCTGAGTTTCTAAAGCCCTCGAATGACATGGATTCTGAAATGGAAAAGTGAAGGACAAAGGGACTTCAGCAATGTGGTTGCCAGGCTTCTCCTGAAAACAAGCAACAGGATACACACCCACGCACATACACAGATGTGTGTATACATATGTGGAGAGAGAGACTGACTTTAATATACTGGCCTGTGTGAGCATGTGGGCTGGCGAGTCCACAGTCTGCAGGCCAGGCTTACAGACTAGAAGCTGTGGCAAGTTAGGTCTTGCTGAAGGTGCATATGAAGGTGAGGCTGACCCCCTGACCAGGTGATTGTAAGGCTCAGCTGTGTGTTGCTGCTACGGTCACTTTACTCACTTTATTGGGTGAAGTGAGCCCCAACACAGCTGGCTGAAAGGTCTAATAGCACATACCTGCTGTTGTTTTGCTATAAAGTCAGTCAGGCCCCAGTGTGGCTGGTTGCTAGTGTCACGGCCTCGCATTTTCTTTGGGCCTTTGGTCTGCGGGGCTGTTGTTAGCTCTCTCAGGAGCTCAACCTTGTGACGCCAGACTCAGGGATGGGAGCACACAATCATTTCAGGTGTTGGAAGGTGGGCAGATTCCCTATTTGTTGTATAAGAAGGCCAACAGCACAAGCCTGCTGCACTTGAGAAGTCTCACCACCCCACTGTGGGACCATAAACCCCATCAACACAGGCCCACCCTGTGTATATGCCCTGCTCTGCTGAAGCAGACCTGCTTATCTTGCTGTAGAGGTCCAGAACACACCAGCTACACAGCCTGACAAGTTCCCTGTTGGCTGGCTAGTGGGTGGGGTGAGTCCCTAGGGCAGGGCGCCTTCCCTGGATGAGCTGGATTAAATCACTGCTCTAGTGGGCAGGCTAAACCCCTCAGCTAACAGGCCATGGGAAGAAATACAATTGCATCTGCCACTGTCTGTCTCAGAGGCCTGTATTATGTCACAATAATGGCTCCGACCAGTGTTCACTCCCTGGGGTGGTGATCCCAATCACCTTCTGCCTCTCTGAGATGTGCTCAGAGCTTATCCAGTGAGTCTTTTTTTTAATCAAAGGACTATGCACCTTTCTTTCTGGTGATTTTGTTTGGTTTTTAGAATGGGTGAATTTCTGCATGGGTCCCTTGAAAGCAGGCTTTTCTTTCTCTTCTCTTCAATAGGTTTTCTGGGGGGTATTCTCCTTTGGGTTTAATAACCAGCAAAGCCAGGTACTTGTCTTTGGTTGTGCTGAATTTGAAGGTTGCTTATTATGACATCACTCTCCCCCTCAGATCCCCTGCTCCTCCAGGAAAAGCTTCATACCTTAAAATGTCTCTGGCTTGAAGCACCATGGCAAGAATGTGACTCTTTCCTCAGCAGGAACGTATCTCTGCCTCTTACAACTCAGTCAGTGTTGTTCTTTGTTGTCGGGGTTCATTTTATACAGTCTCCAGTTGTCACTCAGAGGTAATCATTCCACAGGGGTAAATTTGTTGTGTCCATCAGAGAAGGTCAGTTCAGAGTCCTATGTTACCACCTTCCCAGCAATCCTCTTGTCATTGATTTTTGACTCTTTTGTTATCACGTGTCTTGGAGAGGGTCCTTTTGTGTTGAGATAATTGAGTGTTCTACTTGCACAATGGATTTGTATATTCAGTTCCTTCCCCAGGTTTGGGAAGTTCTCAGCTACCATTTCTTTAAATAAGCTCTCTACTCCCTTCTCTCTCTCTCCTCCTTCTGTGATATCCATTACCCTTATGTTGTCATTTCTAAAGGAGTCAGATAGTTCTTGTAGAATTTCTACATTTTAAAAAGTGTTAGCTGTCTCTCCTCTTCTACCTGCCCCATTTATAGCTATCTTCAAGCTCACTAATTCTCTCTTCCACATGACATGCTCTTTTTACAATGTTTTCCAATGCATTCTTCATCTCATTCATCGAGTTCTTCACCTCCAGAATTTTTGCTTAGTTCTTCTTGAAAGTTTTGATCTCTTTGGAGATTGAAGCATTCCTTCTGTTCATTGATTTCATTCCTGAGGTCATGAAACCATCTTTCTGAGTTTTCTTGAAGTTCACTGAGTTTCTTCATGATAGCTATTTTGAATTTTTTGTCCATTAGATCAGAATCTCCCATGACTTTATGTTTGGTTTTTGGAGGATTGTTTTCTGTAGCAAATACGTTTTTTATTTAGGTACAGTTTTGTTTTGTTTCAAACTTTTCAATTGCTTAGAGATTAGAAGCCTTTTTTTGTTTTCAGTAGGTGTCATTATAGTAATTGTTTTTGATTTCTCTTACCTGAGCTGTGTCTGGCTATATTTGTGGATCTGCAAGTTCTATCCTCCAGCTCCTCTATTTTGTGTCACATGGATACTCTCTCTGTTGCTGCCTGCCCTTCTGGGGCCCACTGATGGCTTTTTATTGCTTGCATTTCTGTGGTTGCTGGCTTTGCTCTCAGGACATGGAAATGGTCAATGTAAAGCCACATCTGAGATCTACTGAGTGGGAAGCTCCACCACAGCTGTGGGGATTGGGGTTGGGGAGGTGGTGAGGGAGACTTGTACAAGCAGCACTGTCTCAGCTGTTGCCTGTTACCCTTTGGTCCCAGGAAACACTGCTGTTGGGAAGTGGGAGTGCTGTGCACACCTGGTGCCACCAGGCTCTGAGCTGAGGACAGGGGTTTGGGATCATGGGACTCCACCTTTGTAGCTCCTCTGCTTCCTGTAGCCACAGGTGTCACTGCCCCTGCCTGGCTGCAGTCACATGTACACCTCTGCTGAAGACCACTGTGTCCTCTGGGATCAGGGGTGGCTGGCTCATCTGCCATGGCTGGGGATCCAGGATCCTGGGTGCTGCCTCCACTGCTCCCTCATTTAGGCTTTTCTATGTGCTCCAATTCACTTTCTTTGCATGTACTGATGTGTAGATCTTTCCATCACCCTGGTGTTTGGTGCAATTTAGCTTTTGTTGAGTTTTGAATGTTTTAATCATTGTAGATTGAAGAGCAGAGACTCAAGGATCCTCTCACACCACCATGATGATGATGTCTTCTAATTACTACAAATTCTTAACCCCATATGATATACAATGTTTATTTATTAGTTTTACCAGTAAGTTCCATGGGGGGAGAGACCATGGTTGCTTGTTAATCACCATATACCATGCTACCCAATACGACATTGGGGACATAGCAGAAGCTCATCAAATATTTGTCAAATAAATTACTGAATTATATAAATGCCACCATTGTCTTAACCACAGAGATATTATATTCTGGTGAGAAGAAGAGCACCAGGTAAAAGCACTAGAGAGCAGGTTTTGAAGAGAGTGATGATACATTGACCTACACCAAGAATAAACAAGATAAGATCAGTGAAACAAGACATTTTAGCAACTGAGTTGAGTTAGAGAAACAAGGAATAGCTCAACATATAATGGAGAGAAAGAGCAGTGTATGACAACGAGATGGGAGTAAATATGAAGGAGATGTAGGGACATGCTATTTTCTTCTTTGATATCTGTATCTGAAGTCTTTTGACATGTTATATTAATGTTGAATATGAAATTGGAGTATGACCAAGAGCTAGAGTGGGAAACACTACTGGCAATTGCCTGTCTCTATTCCTTGACTTCTGTTCTATGATATTGCACGTGGCAGAACCCCCAAAAGTGTCCTATGAGCAAAGGAGACTAGATTTTTTGCAGTCTGTCTTCTTAAAAGGGTTGGATAGAAAGGAGCTAGAAAGATCTGTGTTTCAAGATGAAAAACAAGCCAGAGACTCTAGGAATTGTTTCTCTCCATGCTTAATTGGCCCTTGGAGAAGTCATTCCCATGTTACCATCAGAGTGATGCTCCTTGAAATATCTCATGCCCTGACACCTCCCAACGAACTCCAAGAAAGCCCTTTGGGAGTGCTTATCTCAATGCACACAGGGAGTGTAATTGGCATCTTGAAGTAATGCTCTCCAGAAGAGACTCAGGATGTGTCCTCTGGGTTGAATCCCTGATGCCATACATTGAGTGCCCTTGATTTGCCTCAGCTGACATAATAGGGTCTCTATGTTAGAAGGCTGTTTTATTTCTCACAGATGTTTGCTTCTTTTCCCTCATGTTTGGCTCATTCGGTCCAAGTCTCTTCTCATTTTTACTGCTATGATTCCTGCTGAGGAAAGATTCATGCAGTCAAGAAGGGGATTCTACTAAAAAATACCAGTGCTAGAGGCAAATTCTTGTTTTATTTGGTAGGAAAGGAGGTGTAAAGCTAAGAAGAGAGTGCCTTGAGTGATCCAAAATAGCAGAAAATCCAAAACAGATTTTCTTTTGGCTCTGGACCTATTGATGATTAAGCTGGTATTAAATGAACCTTCTTAATCTGGTAACATTAATGGAAATTCTTTTTGCCCAAGCTCTTGTTGTCCTTTTGGATGGAGAGGTACCTGAAATATATATTTAGAGGCAGATGAAGGATATTCATTATTCAAAGGCCCACCTATTACAAGTTCAATAGGTTCAGTTACTTAATCTGTCCTGATGTGTGCTGATGGAGTTCAAAATCTGAGCCCAGATTGCAAGAGCATTACTACGGATGCTATTGTTCCTGATGATGCTCTGTCACTAGAATAATTAGTGTAGACAATGATGACTGTGTAGGGCGTGGTGTTCTATGCCATTCTACCAGTAAATGCAGATTACCAGGGTTAGAGAAGAAACTCTGATGAGCACCTCAGAAAAGACTTGTTTGGATGATCAGTAGCCAATGTTTGAGTTAGTGTGGATCTATGCTGCCCTCGCCATTTCACTTCTATACTTGTTCTCTCCACAATTCTCTGCAGCAGAAATTCCAGGTAAGATAATTTTTGGGCTCGAGGTGTTCAGGAAACCTTCACTGGGCAACCTCTGGCATTGTTAGCTTATTCCCTCATCCCTAAAGTCAGAGGGTGATATTGGTCAGTCTGTGAGGAAAGCTGGCTGAGAAAGCAGAGAAAAAAGTCAACTGAGGGTCACAAATCAGAATGGGAAATTATTAGGAAAGTTGTCTAAGGGAGGCAGAGAGACAGGACTCAGATAATGAGAAAACCAATGCTATGGACATTTAAAAGGTGGAAATTAATGAGGAAAGAGATAGAGACATAGATGAATACTTTAATACAAGGGAAATATATGGATGGCTTGATAGGATTGGAGTGACCAGGGGGAACATGGGATATTGGGCCCTTCATTCACAAGAAGCTGAGTTTGAAATAACAGTACGAGGAGACAGCCAAAAAGATGACCCTAGGCTGCATTAATTGGAGAGAGAGAATATATGTGACCTCTTTCTTACTGGTCAATTTATCCTTTGGAGAAAACATTCAGTTCTGACTTCTTTGCTCTAAATGGTAAGCAGATAATGTGGAAAGCAAGAAGATCTAGGAGATGTTTAGGAAAAAATACAAAGAGGTATTGGGTCGATATTTTGGAGATTAATTTAGATTATCAATTTTTCAAGTTGGGCTTCACCATGGAGATGAAGCACTCATTCTGATCAGCATTCCTGTGAGAATGAGATAAAGGGCCAAGTGGGAATGTGATTGACTAAATGTTATAGAATTTGGTTGATTAAATGTTATAATCTTAATTTGATCAGCCTGATCCATAATTTAAAGAGACTCAGGTCTACTGAGGACATATCTCTTGTTTGTTTTCAGGTATATAACAATGGTGGTTTTGTTATTTGTCAACATGGCACCCGTATATATCTCATAAACCATACTTAATCTCCAAATAAAGAGCATACCAAGTTCTCCTTCCATATAACATAGTGCGACTACCCCACATACAATCAAAAACTTGTTAACATTTTCCCAAGAAAAGGATATAAATCACACCAACCCTTTCCACTTAAGAAGATACCAAATCACTTCCTTGTCTTGGTTGAAATTCATTCTACTTCTGTCTGGTTCCTACTCCCCTTTTTATGTCTTATGACTGATATACTTAGATATGAACCTAACTACATTAATATACCATACGTTAGAAAGGGGATATGTGAGGGGAAAAACTCAAACAATTCAGTTAATTATATTTAGAAAATATTCATAAAAAAGAAAGAAGAAATACCTGTTACTACTACAGTTTTTGTTTCTGAAGCTGCTTACATAGTCATGTCTGGTGTATATAACAGTCTTCTTTCACACCATTCCATATTTCCTTTGTCTGCGTTTCATCATGTTTCCTTTTCTGGTGGGATGACCCAAACATTCATTCCTGAAGGATCTGGGTCATTACCAGTCCTGTGTGAATTGGGTTTGCATAGTTTTCCACTGACTTTCATCACAGGGCATTTGAGTACAGAGGTGCCCCCTAGAAAATCTCCTGCCTTCCAGATATGCTTTTCCTCATCCCCATGGTGTAGTAGAAACTCAGTAACCCCTTGCTAGTCAGGATCAGCCATGCAAGGCAGTGTATAGTAACTTCCTTTGCTTGTTGATTCAGTGATAGGAGGAGTCCATGTTGCTGAGCCCATGTGTAGCCTTCATCCTGGTTTCTGTGGCTACTCTGTTTGTGAGGCCATTATCATGAACGAGAGTGACTGAGCAAGAGTGTAACTGACTTCCACAGAATGGGTTAGCACATGGATAGGATGTCTCATTCTGTGGAGAGCAGGAATGGATATTTCTTCCTTGTTTTTATATGACTATTTCACATGTTTTTGGTTCTATGTGGGATAGTGATATCATGTTAGGTAAAAGGATGACTGTTGTGTTTATTTTGGGATGAAGTGTGGCTTAAGGAGATGTGCATCTGTGCCAGATTGACAGGAGATGGACTCTGGTGGTTTCGTAATGTGTCAACTTGGCTAGGATGGACTACATTTCCCAGAATTCCCATTTTTTGTGTTTCTGGTTAAGGTGGGTCACAGGAGAGACTGTCCCAGAGCCTTAGAGGCAGAAGAGAAGCAGCCATTTTGTAGTGTACAGAGATGGCATCTGACCTGCTGATTCTCCTCTTCCGTGCGAAGCAGCAGGTGGGCCTGCAATTGTTCTGCCTTCCCCTGGATCCTCCTTTAGCGCCTCTGACTTCCAGGCCAGGTGTGTGTGTTTAGGCTCCTGAATATGGGCCTCAGCTTCTGTAAGACAATCACACCACCAATTCCAGTGGCAACAAGAACAGGCATGGCTTTCAGTCTGCCCTGTTGGGGTTATATCTCATTCTTGTGGGTTCCAGCAGGCCCTTGATCTGCCACACTTTATATCCACTTTATAGCTTCCTGACTGCTTGTGCCATGGACTTGAAGTTCCAGCATCAGACACAAGGGTGACAGCCTTATATAGACCGCTTAAGCAGCTTTCACTATTGCATAATGCAAAATTTCTGTACAATCCCATTAAATACATACATATGTATATATGTATATATACATATGTATGTATAAAACTCTCAGTGGTTCAGCTTCTCTGGATAAACTCTGACATAAGTAAGAAAGCATATATGTGTACTTTGTATATATATATACATATATAATATATATTATACTAAATATAATTTAGTTTAGTAAACATTTAGTCTCTCTCTATAAAGCATATATATATATATACTTATAAAAAGTATATATGTGTGTGTGTGTATTTCTTTCTTAATGAGGAGAGGCTCTTGTTTGATTTTTGGCACTTAGAGGTTAGAAATTCCGGAATTTCTAAGTGTCATGTTTGTGAAGAAAGATTTGACATTCTCATTTTAAAGGGCTATTTCAAGAATTTGGGCTATTGAATAACTAGAAATAGAAAAAAAAAGTCTTCAAAAATTGTGTGGTAAATCAAAAGGTCTTATTGTAAGGTGTGCTGAACTCCACTATTTCTGATATCAAAATTCTTCTCCACTTCCTGTTTCCCCAGGGACAGAGAAAGGGGAGATACGGCAGAGGAATCAGACCTCTCCAGTAGACTTCATCCTTGAAGGGCTCTTTGATGACTCCCTCACTCATCTCTTTCTTTTCATCTTGACCATGGTGGTCTTCCTGATTGTGGCAAGTGACAACATCCTCACCATTCTCCTCATATTTGCAGATTCCCAGCTTCATACACCCATGTACTTCCTGCTCAGCCAGCTCTCCCTCATGGATCGGATGCATGTCTCCACAACCATCCCCAAGATGGCTACCAACTACCTATCTGGCAAGAAGTCCATCTCCTTTGTGGGCTGTGCCACCCAGCACTTCCTCTATTTGTCTGTGGGTGGTGCTGAGTGTCTTCTCCTAGCTCTGATGTCCTATGACCGCTATGTTGCCATTTGTCATCCACTGCATTACACTGTTCTCATGAACAGAAAGGTGGGACTTATGATGGCTCTTGTGTCATGGTTGGGAGCATCCATAAACTCCCTAATTCACACGGTGATCTTGACGCAGTTCCCTCTCTGTGGGCCTCAAAAAACCCACCACTTCTACTGTGAGTTTCCAGCTGTTGTGAAGTTGGTACGTGGAGACATCACTGTCTATGAGACCACAGTGCACATCAGCAGCATCAACCTTCTCCTCCTCCCCATCTTTCTGGTTTCTACATCCTATGCCTTCATCCTCCACAGTGTCATTCAGATTCGTTCAGCTGGGAGTAAGAGAAATGCCTTTGCCACTTGTAGCTCTCACCTCACTGTGGTTTCCCTCTGGTTTGGTGCCTGCATGTTCTCATATATGAGGCCCAGGTCCCAGCGTACCCCGTTGCAAGACAAAGTTGGTTCTGTGTTCTATAGCATCATTACTCCCACACTGGATCCTTTGATTTATACTCTCTGGAACAAGGATGTAGCTAAGGCTCTGAGGAGAGTGCTGGGGAGAGATGTTATCACTTAAAGACAACAATTACAGTTGTCCTGAGTATAAGAGTAGAATGGCATAAGCTCCTCAAAATGATTGGGTAAACCCTTAAGAGTTTTCAAGGGTCCAGGTCTCTGATCACTACTGCAAAAGTGATGTAGTCAACATGCAATTCCAGTATTCTGACTTGGTCTCAGCCGTCTAGGCAGCTTAGAGTACTATCTTAGTCCATTTGGGGCACGATAACAAAAATACCACAGAGTAGCTGGCTTAGACAACAACCATTCCTTTCTCACATTTCTGGAGACCGAGAAGTCTGTGATCAAGCTTTGAAAGTGCTACACCCTCTTTCATTTCCTTTTGATCTCTTTATATGTAACCCTGCCAAACCATGCTTCCCTGAATTCCCTATCCAAAGCAGCACTCTCCAATTTCTGTCCCCTGCTTCCACTTTGTTACACTACTATCATGATGTTCCACAATATTGTTGTATTTTATTTATTGTCTGTTTTATTAGAATGTAAGCTCCCTGAAGGGATGGACTTTACTTTGTGTACTATTGTCTCACCAGAGCCAAGATAAGGCCTGACACGAAATAAATGCTCAAAAATGATTTGTTGCTTGGATTAATAAATGAAAGGGACCTAGATCATTTTACTATCCCACGTGACATTCATGACATTTAATTCAGATAAGGGAGGGGACTATGAAAGTGAATAATACAGTGGATGGCTTCGTAAGACTCATTTGTCTCAGATAGCTGGATATTAATTCCACATTAGTGCAGAGGGCTGATATCTAAGTGAACTTTCCTGGAGCCTCGTGGTCTGAGGGATGCCAAAATGAGGGACAAAATTCTATATCTTTCTTCCCTCACTAGTTAAAAATGTCATGAATCCCTGGGACCCTCCTCAGAAGAATAACACTTAAAGTTTGCGAGATTAGTTATCTTCTCTTTCATGAGTAGGTATTTTCCCTTTGAGAAAGAGCTTTTTGGCATTCTGAGATATGGCGAGCCACCCATCAGGAGTTGGATGTCATCTTACCCACCTAGCCCTAAGGTTGGATGTACCCTGTAACACTCCAATATCAAATAGAATGAAGTTTTACAGAAACTGTGCCTGTGCTGTTTCTGAAGGCACAAGGGTGTTGCATAAACAGCCAGCTCACAATCCAAGTTACACACAGGTGGTTGTTCCTCTGCTACCTCTCTCTAGACGTGCAACCATGGCCTTGTAAGGACTCCTATAAGATTATCTGAGAATTAAATAATCTAAGCCAAGTTTATGGATCATTATTCATGTAATGCTAGCATCTGTCAAATGCAAATAATACAGTGTTACATGGGCTCCCCTTGAAAAAGAGATGTAACAATGTATTATTGTAACCATCCTTTATATATTCCAGATGGTATCTCCTTATCAGATAGATGGTTTACAAATACTTTATCTCAGTCCATGCATTACCTTTTCACTCTTTGATTGTGTCCTTTGAGGAACAAAGCTTTTAAAATCTTGATGTAGTCCATCCAATTTATCTATTTTTAGTTTTGTTGTCTGTACATTTTGTGTCCTTCCAAGAAGTCATTGGTAAATCCAATGTCATGAAGCTTCTCCTCTACATTTTCTTCTAAGAGTTTTATAGTTTTAGCTCTTATATTAGATTTTGATACATTTTCAGTTAACTTTTATATCCATATTGTGTAAGGTAACAGCCCAACATCATTCCATTTACAGTAGCAATTCGAAGGAATAAAATACTTAGGAATTAACTTAACCAAGGACTGATAGAGTTGTACACTGAAAAATATAAAACTCTGCTGCAAAAAATTAAAGAGGCATAAATAGATGAAAAGTTATCCTGGGTTCACGGATTGCAATTCTTACTATTGTTAAGATGTCCATATGACCCAAAGTGACCTACAGATTTAATGCAATGTCTATCAAAATCCCAATGGCATTTTATTCAGAAATAGAAAAACCTATCCTGAAATTCATGTGGAAACAAGAAACCTCAAATAGCCAAAATAATCCTGAAAAAAATAAAACTGGAGGACTCATACTTCCTGATTTCAAAACTTAATATAGAGCTACAGTAATCAAAATAGTGTGGTCCTGCTATAAAACCAGGCATATGACCACTATAATTGAATAGAGAGCCCTGAAATAAAGTTTCATACGTATGGTCAAATCATTTTCCCCAAGGATGCCAAGATCATTCAATAGGGATATGACAGTGTTTTCAATAAATGGGCTGGGAAAACTGGATATGCAAAAGAATGAAGTTAGGCCTTTACCTTACATCATAAACAAAAATTAATTGAAAATGTATCAAAAACTTAAATGTAAGTCCTAAATGTATAAAGCTCTTAGTATAAACCATATGGGAATAGGTTTAGGACATTGTATTCACCCAGTGATTTCTTGGATATGATAGAAGAACACAGGGAACAAAAGTATAAATGGATAAATCGGACTACATCAAAATTTAAAAGTTCTGTTCAGGACACTGTAAAATAAGCAGAGTGAAAAGGCAACGTATGGAATGAGATAAAATATTTGTAAACCATCTATCTGATAAGGGTTGATACCCAGAATACATAAAGAATGGCTACAACTCAACAGCAACAATAAAAGAACTCCATTAAAATATGAGCAAGGAATGTAAATAGACATTTCTCCAAACAAGGTGTGCAAATGGCCAAGAATCACATGAAAAGATGCTCAACATCACTAATCATTAGGGATATGGTTAGGAAAAATAGACTCAAATTGGATTAAAGACTTGAAAGTAAGATCTGAAACCATAAAGCATTTAGAAGAAAACATAGAGGGTAAGCTCCTGGACATTGGTCTTGGCAATGAATTTTTGGATTTGACAACAAACACACAAGCAAAAACAAAAGCAAAAATAAACAAGTGGGACTTCATCAAACTAAAATGCTTCTGCACAGCATAAAGAACCATCCACAAGATGAGAAGGCCACTTACAAAATGGGAGAAAATATTCGCAAATCATATATCTGATAAGTAGTTAATATCAAAGATATATAAAGAACTCATACAACTCAGTGGCAAAAACCCCCAAACTATCAGATTAAAAAATGGGCAGAGGATCTGAGTAGACATTTTTCCAAAGAAGGCACACAGATGTCAACAGGCAAGTGAAAAGATGCTCATCACCAGTAATCACCAGGGAAATGCAAAGCAAAACCACGATGAGACACCACCTCACGCCTGTCAAGAATGGTTGTTATTATAACGACAAGAAATAACAAGTTTTGGAGAGGATTTGGAGAAAGGGAACCCTTGTGCACTGTTGGTGGGGATGTAAATTGGTACAGCCACTATTGAAAACAGAATGGAGATTCCTCAAAAAATTAAAAATAGAAATATCATATGATCCAGCAATTCCACTGCTGGGTATATATCCAAAAGAAGTGAAATCACTATCTAGAAGATATCTGCACTCCCACGTTCATTGTAGCATTATTCACAACAGCCAAGACATGGAAACAACTTAAGTGTGTATATATGAATGGATGGATAGAGAAAATTTGGTGTATACATATACAACAGACTATTAGCCAGCCATAAAAAGGAAAGAAATCGTGACATTTGTGACACCATGGATGGACCTTAAGGGCATTATTTTAAGTGAAATAATAAGAGAAAGAAAGACAAATACTGTATGATTTCACTTATATGTGGAATCTAAAGAAACTGAACTCAAAGATACAGAGAACAGAATGGTGGTTGCCAGAGGTTGGGGTTGGGGTTGGAGAATTGGGTGAAGGTGGTCAAAAGGTAAAAACTTCCAGTTGTAGAATGAATAAGTTTTGGGGATGTGTGTACAGCATGGCGACAGTATTTACAAATACCATATTGTATATTTGAAAGTTGCTAAGAGAATAGATCCTGAAAGTTCTTATAATAAGAAAAAAATGTGTAACTTTGTGAGGTGATGAATGTTAACTAAAATTATTGTGGTAATCTTTTCACAAGATATGCATATATCAAATCATTTTGTTGTACACCCTCAATTAACACAATGTCATACGGCAATTTTATTTCGATAATACAGGAAAAAAAATCTCACCCTTTCCTAAAAACATAAGCAAACACCACAATGAGACACCACTTCACACCAATTAGGGTGGCTATTATTAAGCAAACAGAATAGAAGTGTTGGTGAGGATGTTAAGAAATTGGGACTCTTATGTGCTCTTGGTGGGAATGTAAAATGGCACAGCCATTGTAGTAAAGAATTTGGCAGTTCCTTGAAAAATTAAAAGTAGAATTACCATATGATCCAGCAATTCTATTTCTGGGTGTATACCCAAAAGAATCCAAAGAAGGATCTCAAAGGGTTTTTGTACACTCCTGTTCATAGCAGCATTATTCACAACAGCCAAAAGTAGAAGCAACCCAAGTATCCACTGATGATGAATGGATAAACAAAATGTGGCATATACATACAATGAAGTATGATTCAGCCTTAAAAAGGAAGGAAATTCTGACACATGCTGCAACATGAGTGAACTTTGAGGGCACTATGCTAAATGAAACAAGCCACTCATGAAACGACATGTACTGTATGATTCTAATTATGTGAGATACCTAGAGTGGTCAAATTCATAGAAAGAGAAAGAAGAATGGTGGTTGCCAGGGGCTGGGGAAGGAGGGGTTGTTGAGTTGTTTCATGGGTACGGAGCTTCAGTTTGGGAAGATGAAAAGAGGTCTGGAGATTGGTTGCACACAATGTGAAGGTGCTTAACAATGCTGAACTGTACACTTAAAAATGGTTAAGATTGCCAATTTTAGGTTATGCATATTTTATCACATTTTTAAAATTTATGTAAAAACGTAGCTTGGTTTTAATACAGGGCACTCTCATCATTAATGAGATATTCATTAAATGGCAACTAGAGTTTTGGTGGTGAACATGAGGGAGTCTATACAGGAGTTGAAATACAATGATGTATACCCGAAATTCATGAAATGTTACAAATTGTTACCCCAATAAAAGAATAAACAAAATTCATATAGAAGTTTAAGAAGTTGCATGATGAAAAACTTACTACAAACAAGTTTTAATGGAAAAAACCCACTAGGAACACTTTCACTAAAACCAAGGACAGTAAAAACTCACAATAATACTACATTTAAAAGAAACAGCCCATTTGATCACTGGGCTGGTGGCTCTTAACTGCTGTATGATGTTAACTATAACAAGTTTGAGAAGTATACACCTGATTGGATGTATTATTTCCACATGTGTTTACTCTAAGGAAAGAAAAGTTACTCCAGTTGAAGGAAGTTTAGATAGTTACTCAAGTTGGAAGGACACTGTGCTTCTCCTACTGAGCTGAAAGAGGTCCTGAAAGTCCCCACGGCCGGGCTCTGTTCTCAATAGACATGGGTCATAAATATCCAGCAGTGAAACTGTGTCCAACCAGCCTCTTTAAACCCAGTGGCTCAGTCTATCAATTCTTCATATATGAAAAATCTTGACCATGTGGAGCCTGTGGGACAAATTATTCTATTTTCACCTGAAGCCCAAGCGCACCAGGAAAGTTCCAAAAGTTCTATCTTACTCTTTCACAGAGATTCTTTGCTGATCCAAATATACCAGGTCCGCAGCACTGTTGTCAAACTCGACCCTCTTCAGAAAGGAGTGGAGCTGGAAAAGTTGTAGTTGGGTTGTAGAAAGAATCCTAGATTTGGACACGAGAGATCTGTTAGCTGTGTGACTTTGGAAAAGTTCCTTATCTTTTTTAAACTTTAAATTTAAAAGTACTCATTTGTATTATAAGAATCGAATGAGGTAATGCATACTAATGTAACTTGATAAACTAAAACTTAAATGTAAAATACTTAAATATCATATAATATTTATGTGATTCACGCATGTGATATACACACAGATATATATACACACGGAATTGTTATGAGATAAATTTTGTAAATTAGCCACTATGGTTCCAGACCCAACGTAGGCACTTTCTTGTCAGTCACTTACTTGAATGGATGCTTGAGAACATGAGAACAAAAAAATATCTATGCTTGAAATTCAGAAAATATTTGCCAGAGAATCAAATTCAGATTCACTCATTTGTCAATAGTAGTCTCTCAAAACTTCTCTTTACTCTTCTGCTAACTGGGGATAAAAATATTGCCTAAATAAATTATTATATAATATTAACCATACACACATACAAATATATGTCATATATCAAACATCTCTCCCTCTCTATAAATATGCATAAGATAAAACATTTAAGCTAGCTACTATAGTGCCAGACCTGACATAGGCACTTTGAGAACTAGTGTTCTTTCTACTCACATTTATGGCCATCACGGAAGAACTGCAGACCTATGATAAAAAACAAAAAACCCCACAAGATTGGCAATACTCTGAGGCTCTTTGTGACTCAGAGAATTCCCTTTGGCCCATAAATTTCAGAATTTCATCCCTGCTGTGGGCATCTATTGCTCTATGATTTTTTCTACATGAACAAATTGAATTTGAAAGCATATAAGACTAGATATCCATCTTAGGCAGTGAAACTAGTAAAGAAGCTACTGTAGCTCTGAAGAAAGAATCCAAAACGCTGATTTCCTATAGAAGTTCTGAAAAAGTGACATTTAACTATGTGTTTGGACTGGATCTAAAATTTCTA
>NW_025794112.1:0-2725 GCF_021613505.1 Equus quagga | reverse complement strand
TCTTCCTCTACTTTATATGTGGGACGTCTACCACAGCGTGGCGTGCCAAGCGGTGCCATGTCTGCACCCGGAATCCGAACTGGCGAGCCCCCGGCCACCGAAGTGGAACGTGTGCACTTAACCACTGAGGCAATGGCCGGCACCTCTCTGTTTCATATTGGTTGCATGCTTGACTGCTGAAGAAGAAACATATGAAGAGTTTGGCCCACAGCATTGTAACACAGTAACTCCTGCCAGCCATGGTCACATCAAATTTGTGCAAAGGGAGAGACTCCAAAGAGTCATTAGGTGAACAGTCGTCCGATTTTTCACTGTCAGTTTCAGAAACTGAGCAATCGAAATACAAGTTCTATCATTTAGTGAGGTACAAGTCATCTGGGTACTTAGAAGGGTATCTATCTAGAGAAACTGTGTGAAACCAGGGATCTCACTATCCAGTTGTGAAAAGGTGAGAGTCCCATAGAATGTGCCAAGCAGGGGATAACTTTCACTAAAGATAAAATCCCGTTGCAAAATAGTGATCCAGTCATTCCCTGTCACCAAAAGTTTCCACTCTGAAAAGCTCAGTCCTAGAAGTATGTCAGAGTCACCATAGATGCCAAACACGTTTGCTGATGAATCTCTTCCCTGAAGTGAAATGGCCAGGCCAATGAGAAATACATGCCCTTGGCGATAGGAAACTTTTCCAGAAAGGCCATACAGATGCCATTCTTATCAAACTCTCCTCTCAAGCCCCAGAGAAAGTGAACCCCCTTCTTGTCTTCTGAAACAACCAGCACAACCCAGATCCAATCAAAATGCAGCAGCAACAAGACCGTGCCAAGGGCCAGTGCTGTGTTTCTGGGGGCCCTCTGATAGAGAGATGGAAACTGGCCTTTGCCACTCAGGATGGGATCAAAGAAGCCATAGGAGAGCTCAGTGGGAAAAGAAAAGCATGATCCCATGTGAGATCAGAGGAAGCAACATGAGGACGGAATGAAGCACAATTATCAGCCCATCTAACTTCAATTAACTGTTAATGGGCATCAGGCCAAGCTGCCTGGTTGCTGTTCAGCTCTAGAGTTCCCTGCTGAAAGGAATCACAGAGAAGCTTTGCTCATTCCACTTTTATGCCTCACTCTCCCTCTGAAAGTTCTCTGCAAAACAATTGCCAGAGCTCAGAAATCCCCAAAACTTTAGCCAGTTAGGGCGTGCCCATTTTCTCCTTCTCTCTCACTCTCTGCAAGAGATTGAATTATTGACCCAAATCCTTCACCCCTCACTGTACTATTGGCCTTTGTTTTATAACTTTGCAGTTACTCTTGCTAGACGTGGAATGTACTTTCCTATCCTTTGACCTTGTTTATACTCAGCGTGTGACTTGATTACACCAATGGTATGTTAGTGGACACGACATAAGCAAAGTCTTGAAATGTGCTTACTCAATGGGGATTGACTTTCTGCACTTTTCCCATTATCATGAGAAAATTTTTTTCCTAGGACTTTACTGCCCCTTCAACCTGGGCTTCAAAAGGTGAACACGTACAGCAGATGTGAGAGCAACCACCAGCAAGGAACAAAACCTGCACTCAGCAGAACCCAGCCTTGATCCGCTGACCAGCCAACCAACATAGAGATACATTCATGAGAATAAATAATTGCTGTAAGTTACAGAGTTCTATATAAGTTTTTGGATGTAGTATTATGATGCTAATAACTAATGGATATAGAAATTGGTAAGTAGAAGCAGGCTTCTGCTTAACAAAAGGATAGCATATGCTAGTAGTTTGGGAACACTGTTATGGGTGGTGAGAGAGCTGTTAGAGGGGGTTGGAAAATGGCCATAAAGCTATTATAGGGGACAGAAAATGGTGCCCCATGTTATGTAGACAGAAAAAGGTGATGAGACTGTCATCTGTGATAATTAAGAAGATAGGAAATATACCTAATAAACTCGTAGACTTGAGCAAAATAGTTTTCCAGGCAGAATTTGAGCTCAGATACATATAAGAAAGAGATGAGCTCAGAAAAGAACTGGCTCATTTGCAAAAGTAGAATTTACTGCGAATAAACGGAGTCTAGAAATTGTACTGTTGGAAAATCAAACCACTTCTCATAGAATCGATAGATGTAGCTTTTATTATATAGCCTCATAAAGAAGACCAAATTCAGGTCACTGCCAGTAAAACACAGCCTCAGAGTAAAGAACAAATGGTTTTATTGATATTACATTCCTTTAAGACCTCTGAAGAAATAAAGTGGCTAGTAGATTCTAGTAAGTTTCAGGGTATGATCCCACAACAATCTGGGGTATCTCAAGTACCATTGATTAAGTGTAGAAAGTGTGGTGTGTCTTATAAAGAACTCTGAGCATGGCTTTTGACACATGGAGTTGACTAGAACCAAATATACTGAACACTCACAGTTTCTGAGAGTTTGGATTGGCAAAAGCACTGGCAACCTGTAATAAAAGACACTTAGACTCTTTGGGATGTAAAATATTTGGGATGACCTCTAAAGCACCAATTTTCTATAAGTAAGAAGCAACTCAGAGCTGGCCCAGTGGTGTAGTGGTTAAGTTAGTGCCGTCCACTTCCACGGCCCAGGGTTTACCAGTTTGGATGCTGGTCATGGACCTACACACCACTCATCAAGCCGTGTTGTGGTGGCATCCCAAATAGAAGACCTAGAAGGACTTATGACTAAGATATACAACTCTGTACTGGGGCTTTGGGAAGAAAAAAAA
>NW_025794111.1:22818-27173 GCF_021613505.1 Equus quagga | reverse complement strand
AAATGCTTTATAATAGCTGCATCTGGGGATAAAGATGATAGAGGGGATGGGGATGAAGAGAAGTTTGTGATTAGAGGAAGCAACTTGAACTTTTAATTTTAAATACATGTTAAAGAATAAACTTAGTTATTTGTTATTTCTATTATTTTTCAAATATAAAGGAAATATTTTTTTCTAAAACTACAGCAATCATTGTGAGGAAAACAATTGTATGGGATAGTCCTTGTCCTGCAGATATCTACGTTCCATGAAAAACAGATATCCATCCATAAAACTTCTGAAAAACAATGTTATGTAATATGTAAATGAACCAAAAATGTTGTAGTAACAGACGTAAGTTTTGTAGAAGTCAAAGAGTTGAGATTCCAGGAGTCTGTGGTAATCAGGGTCATCTTCAGGGAGAGGTCAGATTTAAGACATGCCTCTAAGAGTCAATGGCAGAGGAGGAAAGTACGGATCAGCTGGTGCTAAGAGCAAGGTACAGGGATGGGAGTGAGTAAGATGGGCTAGTGGAATAGTTACTTTTAAAAAAACATGCACACTTTCATCGTACAAATTTAATAACAAATATATGTTGGTGGGATATTCTAAGTTCCCTGAAACAAATAGATAAACAAAACAACAATACTAAACACAACAACTAAATTAAGAGTTAGGGCACGTTCAACTATGTCACTAACTGAAGACAGAGGCTGTAGGCCACCTACTCTCTAGTGATCAGCAAAATCTTTTCTATAGATGATGGTCAGAAAAAAAAGTTTAATAAAACAAAATAAGAGGAACAGATCCCTGCTTAGTACTTAGCATTGTAAGTACTCAGAAGCTATGTGTCAAGTAATTGGAGTAATCAAGATGCAGACATTGACTTTAATTAAACTTTATAGCACTGAGTGAGTAGTAATAAATTTGTATGAAATAAAAGTGGAAAGGATTTAGGGCCAATCTGAACTGCATATTGATTCAGATGATAGTAAAATGTATGTGTATGGACACATCAGTAATGAACTAGTATAAATCATTTCCAATGAGTCTTCTCTCTCAAATACATTCTCACAAAAAATACACTGAAAAGATGCCCAAACATCTTGTTAGTTTCAGTCATGACTCTAGACATATGGGCACTTTTGAATAGCTGCACGCGTAGCATTGCATGGCCTTGCTCAACTTAATGAAGAATGAACACATTATTTAATTAATTTTGGATTTGAGTTAGAATAAGAGGTCTGAGCCTTGGAAATAGAGGGTCAAGCAGACAGATGATATTTATTGTATATCCTTTTATAAAAGATCCCCTGAAAAAGGGATTCAGAGCTTTTTTCTAGGAGAATTGAGTTATCTACTCATCTAGTTATCAACCATTCATCGAGTATCTGTTATGCACTAAGCCTAGGAAAACACTAGCGAAATACAAAGTTCGTATTCTCGTGAGTCACAGGGTCTGATGGAAGAACAGAAGGAAAAAACAAGTAAACACATACGCAGTTGTAAATTGTGTTTAGTACTAATATGGAGAACAAGGTGTGTGTATGTAGGGAGCAGGGAGATGCTTACTGAGCATAACGAGGGAAGACTCTTCTAGAAAAATAACCTTTAGAAAAATCTTGAAGATTAAGCACTTGGCTAATAAAGGAACAGGGGACTAGTAGGAGGAGGATGTGGAGAGGAGAGTATTCCAGGTAGAGGGAACAACATAGGAGAAGTCCCTGTTACAAGAAAGAAGTTGGCATGTACATCACTTCAAAGGAATCCATAGGTTTGTCGTAATGTAGGCAAAAGCAGAGAGATACAAAATGAAGTGGAGAGAGGAAGGGTACATAGCCTTGATCAAGAACATACATTTTGTATATATATACATTATATATAATAGAAGCCAATAAAAATATTTTAATAAAGGAGTGACATTAATTCAAAAAATATTTATAGAGAGCCTTAATCTGTGCCTAGAAGGGTGCTAGGTCCTTAACGTACATTGGTGAGATAAAATACAGACATATTCTAGCCTGTGTTTAACATGAGCTTATATCCTAGTTTGTGTATGGGGAGTGGACACAGACAACAAGCAATAGGTGTAATAAATAAATTTTATGATGTATCAGAAAATAAATTCTATTGATGAATAAAATTCAAAGCTAGATAAGGAAGGTCAGGAATGCCAGGAGTGGGATGTGGAAATGACCTGTAATTTTAAACAGAGCAGTCAGGGCATTCCTGACCTTCCTTATCTAGCTTTGAATTTTATTCATCAATAGAATTTATTTTCTGATACATCATAAAATTTATTTATTACACCTATTGCTTGTTGTCTGTGTCCACTCCCCATACACAAACTAGGATATAAGCTCATGTTAAACACAGGCTAGAATATGTCTGTATTTTATCTCACCAATGTACGTTAAGGACCTAGCACCCTTCTAGGCACAGATTAAGGCTCTCTATAAATATTTTTTGAATTAATGTCACTCCTTTATTAAAATATTTTTATTGGCTTCTATTATATATAATGTATATATATACAAAATGTATGTTCTTGATCAAGGCTATGTACCCTTCCTCTCTCCACTTCATTTTGTATCTCTCTGCTTTTGCCTACATTACGACAAACCTATGGATTCCTTTGAAGTGATGTACATGCCAACTTCTTTCTTGTAACAGGGACTTCTCCTATGTTGTTCCCTCTACCTGGAATACTCTCCTCTCCACATCCTCCTCCTACTAGTCCCCTGTTCCTTTATTAGCCAAGTGCTTAATCTTCAAGATTTTTCTAAAGGTTATTTTTCTAGAAGAGTCTTCCCTCGTTATGCTCAGTAAGCATCTCCCTGCTCCCTACATACACACACCTTGTTCTCCATATTAGTACTAAACACAATTTACAACTGCGTATGTGTTTACTTGTTTTTTCCTTCTGTTCTTCCATCAGACCCTGTGACTCACGAGAATACGAACTTTGTATTTCGCTAGTGTTTTCCTAGGCTTAGTGCATAACAGATACTCGATGAATGGTTGATAACTAGATGAGTAGATAACTCAATTCTCCTAGAAAAAAGCTCTGAATCCCTTTTTCAGGGGATCTTTTATAAAAGGATATACAATAAATATCATCTGTCTGCTTGACCCTCTATTTCCAAGGCTCAGACCTCTTATTCTAACTCAAATCCAAAATTAATTAAATAATGTGTTCATTCTTCATTAAGTTGAGCAAGGCCATGCAATGCTACGCGTGCAGCTATTCAAAAGTGCCCATATGTCTAGAGTCATGACTGAAACTAACAAGATGTTTGGGCATCTTTTCAGTGTATTTTTTGTGAGAATGTATTTGAGAGAGAAGACTCATTGGAAATGATTTATACTAGTTCATTACTGATGTGTCCATACACATACATTTTACTATCATCTGAATCAATATGCAGTTCAGATTGGCCCTAAATCCTTTCCACTTTTATTTCATACAAATTTATTACTACTCACTCAGTGCTATAAAGTTTAATTAAAGTCAATGTCTGCATCTTGATTACTCCAATTACTTGACACATAGCTTCTGAGTACTTACAATGCTAAGTACTAAGCAGGGATCTGTTCCTCTTATTTTGTTTTATTAAACTTTTTTTTCTGACCATCATCTATAGAAAAGATTTTGCTGATCACTAGAGAGTAGGTGGCCTACAGCCTCTGTCTTCAGTTAGTGACATAGTTGAACGTGCCCTAACTCTTAATTTAGTTGTTGTGTTTAGTATTGTTGTTTTGTTTATCTATTTGTTTCAGGGAACTTAGAATATCCCACCAACATATATTTGTTATTAAATTTGTACGATGAAAGTGTGCATGTTTTTTTAAAAGTAACTATTCCACTAGCCCATCTTACTCACTCCCATCCCTGTACCTTGCTCTTAGCACCAGCTGATCCGTACTTTCCTCCTCTGCCATTGACTCTTAGAGGCATGTCTTAAATCTGACCTCTCCCTGAAGATGACCCTGATTACCACAGACTCCTGGAATCTCAACTCTTTGACTTCTACAAAACTTACGTCTGTTACTACAACATTTTTGGTTCATTTACATATTACATAACATTGTTTTTCAGAAGTTTTATGGATGGATATCTGTTTTTCATGGAACGTAGATATCTGCAGGACAAGGACTATCCCATACAATTGTTTTCCTCACAATGATTGCTGTAGTTTTAGAAAAAAATATTTCCTTTATATTTGAAAAATAATAGAAATAACAAATAACTAAGTTTATTCTTTAACATGTATTTAAAATTAAAAGTTCAAGTTGCTTCCTCTAATCACAAACTTCTCTTCATCCCCATCCCCTCTATCATCTTTATCCCCAGATGCAGCTATTATAAAGCATTT
>NW_025794111.1:6006-21848 GCF_021613505.1 Equus quagga | reverse complement strand
ATGTATATAAGGCTCAGCTGAAACCACAAAAGGCAGAAAAGGAGTGGAAGACAAAAATAAGAACAAAGAACAAGAGAAATAAATAGAAAATACTAACAAATTTGGTAGATATTAATCAAATTGTACCAAGAATCATTTTAAACTCCAAATGGTCTAAATACACCCATCAAAACACAGATTGTTAGAGTTGATCCAAAAAAAGACTTAACTACTTTTTGTTTATTAAAAACCCACTAAAAATATAAAGACAACTCTAGGTTAAAAGTAAAAGGATGTAAAAATATACACCATGCTAACCTAACCAAAACAAAGTAGGATCAGCTATATTAATTTCAGACAGAGCAGACTTAAAAGCAAGGAAAGTTATCAGGGATAAAGAGGGACATTATATAATGATAAAAGGGTAAATTCCCCCAAAAGACATAACAATACTTAATGTTTATGTGCCTAACAACAGAGAATCAAAATATACAAAGCAAAACCTGATACAGCGTCAAGGAGAAACAGATGAATCTACTATTATAGGTGGACATGTCATACCCCTCTATCACTAATGGACGGATTCAGAAGACAGAAGATCAGGAAATATGTACTTAACTCAACAGCATCATCACTCGACTGGATATAATTGATATCTGTCAACTATTTCAACCAACAAGAGCAGAAAACACATTCTTCTCAAGCTCACAATGTATGTAAACCAAGACAGACTACAGTGTAAGCTATAAAACATACTTTAAAAATCTTTTAAAGAATAGAAATTATACAATGTCTCCTTTTAGACCACAATGGAATTAGGGTAGAATTCAATAACAGAAAGATAGCTGGAAAATAATCTTAAACAAAATACTTCTGAATAGCACATGGGTCAAAGAAGAAATGTCAAGAGAAATTTTAGAATATTTTGAATTAAATAAAAAAGAAAATACAACTTATCAAATTTTGGGAGACATAGCAAAAGCAGTGGTTAGAGAGAAATTTATAGAATTGAATGCATATATTAGAAAAGAAGGAGAATCTAAAATTAATAATTTAAGTCCATGTTAGGAAACCAGAAAAAGAAGAGCAAGTTAAATCTAAACTAAGCAGAAGAAAAGAAATGATAAAAATTAGAGCATAAATTGATGAAACTAAAAACGGGAAATCAATAGACAAAAATCAATGAAACCAAAAACTTATTCTTTGAAAGAAAAATCCATAAAATTGATAAGCTTCTAGGCAGACTAAAAAATAAAAAGAGAGAGAAGACATCAATTACTAATACTGGAAATGAAAAAGGGGGCATAATTACAGATCCCATAGAAATTAAAAGGATAATAAAAGAATACTGTGAACTACTCTATAGCCACAATTTTCTCTTTTTTTTTTTTTTTTGAGGAAGATTATCCCTGAGTTAACATCGGCTGCCAATCCTCCTCTTTTTGTTGAGGAAGATTGGCCCAGAGCCAACATTCATGCCCATCTTCCTCTNNNTTTTTTTTTGTTATATGTGGGACACCTGCCACAGCATGGCTTGATAAGTGGTGCATAAATATGTACATACCTGGGACCTGAACCAGGTAACCCCAGGCTGCCAAAGTGGAATGTATGAACTTAACCACTACACCACTAGGTTAGGCCCTGTACACACAAATTTGATAACCTAGATGATATGGACCAATTCTTTGAAAGACACAATCTGCCAAAATTCACAAAAGGAGATATAGGCAATCTGAATAAGCCTATAACTATTAAAGAAATTGATAATTTTGTACTTAATAATTTTATAATTAATAACCTCCCAAAATGGAAAGCACCAGGCCCAGATAAGAATTCACCAGTGAACTGTCAAACTTTCAGGGAAGAAATTATACTAATTTTCTATGATCTCTTTCAGAGGATAGAAACAGAGGGAACACTTCCTAACTCATTCTATGAGGCCAGCATTACTCTAATACCAAAACCAAACAAATATGTTGCAAGAAAGGAAAACTACAGACCATTATCTCTCATGAACACAGAGGCAAAAATCCTTAACAATATGTAATCAATTTTGAGTGCATAAAAAAAATTTCACTGTGGCCAAGTAGGATTTATCCCAGGTATGTAAGGCTGGTTCCACATTCAAAAAGTGATTAATGTACTCCATCTCACCATCATGCTAAAGAAGAAAAATAACATGATCATGTCAATAATGCAGAAAGAGCATTTGACAAAATCCAACATCACTTATGATAGAAACTCTCAGCAAACTAGGAAGAGAGCGGGAAACTCCTTGCGTTGATAAAGGACATCTACAAAGATGCTGCAGCTAACATCATACTTAATGTTGAGAAACTCGTTGCTTTTCCACTAAGGTCAGGAAAAAAGTAAGGATGTCTACTCTCACCACATCTTTTCAACATGTGCTGGAAGTCCAAGCAAATGAAACATGATGAGAAAAGGAAATGAAAGGCATACAAATTGGGGAGAAAGAAATACAGATTCTTTAGCTCAGGGCAAATCTTACCTGGCAACAATAAACAAATAAAAAAAATTTTTTTAAAGTAAAAAATACCACAAACTTAATGGCCTGGAGTAACCACAATTACTGTCTTACATTTTCCATGGGTCAGGAGTTCAGGCATGGCTTAACTGAGTTCTCTGTTTCACTCTCTAGCAAGGCTGCAATCAAGGCGTAAGCTAGGACTAAAGTCTCATCTGAAAGGATAACTGGAGAAGGGTTTACTCCCAAGCTCATGGCTGTTGTCAGAATTTAGTTCAATCAAGAGCTTTTGGATTGAGGGCCTAACTGCCATGTGGGCCATCAGTCAGAGGCCACCCTCAGTTCCTCCCATATGGACCTCTTCATAGGGCATTTCACAATATGACAGCTTGCTTCAACAGATTGAGCAGGTGAGAGAGAACTAGAGAGAAAGAGTTCGGTAGTAAAATAGAACTTACAATCTTGCTTGCATAATGTAATCACAGATGTAAAATCCCATCATTTTTGCCACATTCTATGGGCCCCACCCACACTCAAGGGGAGGGGATTCCACAGGTCATGAACACCACGAGGTGGAGAAAATTTGAGGCCATCTTAAAGCCTGTTGACAATTACTAAACATAAATTTACATAATGAGAAAAATATCTTATTTTCTAATTTTGGAAAAAACACTGTGAGGTCCGCCTTTTTAATAAATCTAACAGATACTTCACATACCGCCACCCATACCACCCATCCACACGTGTCTGTGCCTGCTTTCCCATGTAAATATCTCCCTAATCAACTCTTACTTGCCCACTATTTACTGTCACGGTCAGGAATGCTTTTCTTAAAGATAAGAAAAACTGATGGTGAGACTATATCACCATAGTACAAATCAGTGAAGAAGATATACAAGCTTCTTCATTAGAGCTTTCAGGGTCAGACTGCTGCATAACTGGCATGAGCTGACTCCCAACTCTTGAGATGGAGATGAAGAGGACTACCTGAAATCCTAGGTCCTTTCCTCAGCTGAAACACAAGTATTGCAGTTTTATGGAAATGGTAATACTTGATTAGAACTGTCCTCTTACAAAATGACTGCCTTTAAAGCCTCCTGCCGTACAGCTAAAACAGTCAGAAAATAAAGGATTGTTCTCTTTTTCTTACACACAAGGTAAAGTGGTGCGTGGTTACGGCATACTTACACATTTGGTAAATTGTTTGGACAACTGTCATGGATTCTATGATGCTTTACTCGATCGACCCCTCCCTTGGGGATCAAGGAAGTTATTCCTGGATGCTGGGAGTATTGACCGCTGACCACCCAAAGCTGAGTGCCCTCCCAGGATTTCCTTTCGGATAAAGGAAGCTATCTCACCCAAGTTTTCATTCCTCCAGCCCTGGGGCAGCCCATAAGCAATGACTGGTCGACATGAGAACATAAATACCAGCTTCCCTTCTCTCAATTAAGGTCAACTTTAAAGGGCCATCTCAACTCCAGAGCTGCCCAGGGATTCAGCTGAAGCAATGGGCACGTGTATTTCAGTTCAAATCCTCCCTGTGTCTGCTCATGCTTTCCTCACTCTCACAGCTGTTCTTACTGAAAGCACTCCCCAATAAACTTTCTCCATGCAAATTTCCATTTCAGTCTGTTTCCTGGGAAAACTGACCTATGACAACATCTCAGCTTTGCTTTTCTGGACTTGGATCTTGGAAGAATTGTCCATTCAGGAATCCTCAGCAGGTAGTTTATAATAGTGATGACGAAAATGATAATTCTAGGGAATATTTTTTAGCATTCACTATGAACCAGCACCCTACTTCTTATTCTTCACGTCAACCCTGTGAAATGTTCTTATGGTCCCCCTTTCTAAGATGAAAAAACTGAAGCTCAGAAAGTTTAAGTAACGTGCAGACGGACCTACAGAAGAAAGATGCTAGAAATACGATGTGAATCCTTAATGTGATGATTCCCTAGTTTAACTCTCTTAAAACATTCCTTTGCCAAACTCTTGGGGAGAGCTTCAGCTCCCTTTCTGAAGGTGCTGACTGTGTTAAGAAACAGACAATGCGATGAGAAACTTCCTTAAGAAGATTCATATCTTAGGGGAAGAAAAAACAGAAAAGTTTGAATCCACACAGTAGTACAAATAACACTCACTGATATGGGCCAAGTAGAGAGAGTATTCCTCTTTTACCCCAGATTTTCTTTGGAGAAGACTCATATGATTTGGGAGAATATTGAGGAACCACGATAAATAGCTAAAGCAAAGTCAATTTAACACAGCTTCCAGTAGCATGGTATTTACTAGTCATGTAAAGATCCTGGTTTCTAAAGACAAAAGTTTTGGAATATCTGAAGAACTTGTATTCCTTTCTGGTAATTAGCATCTGTTTCCTAAAACGAGGGTGGGAGTGGAAGTAGGGAAAAGAGAAAACAGGAGCGACAGGAAGCAAGGAAGGTATAAAGTGGAACAGGAAGAGTAAGGAAGTTTTCTAGGCACGGATGAGATATGTAGTAAACAGTATTTGTTCTACTACAATAGGATTTACATTAATTATGATTCTTAGGTAATCATGATATTAATAACATTGATTAAGATTTATAACAAATCCACTTTGCCATTGCTGATGGATCTTGGTTTGAAGTTTTGTTTCTACTCGTCTAGTAAAAGCCATTTGTTACCAGGATGACAAAAAATGCGTGGTCTAGCTGGTTTAATTCTTATCTCACTTTTAGTATTCTGGAAGGAAATGATTAAAAGGATGAGGAAATCTGTCAGCATCTTTTCTGAAGCTTAATTTTTACAGGTTGAATCAGGAAGAAGTCTTTCCAACACACTTGAATTGCAATAGGGCTACATGCTGGGAGGTAAAGAAGAGGTGGAGGGGACCTCTCCCCTGCATATTAATTCAGAGAACTACACAGTTTTAAAGCCTGAAGCTGCCTATTTATGTGACTTGCACCTTTGATTTTTAGAATAGAGTCAAAAGAAAAAAACAGATAAATAATTTTTGAGGAAATTTGACGCTGGTTTTGGAGCTCATAAAGAATAATTCTTTGTCATTGTACAGGTTGTAGAGAACCTAAAGAATGCTGCTTAGTTCCCATGAAAATGAGATTATATTTTAGAGTTGGTGAATATCTTTATGAACCCTTTTAAAGAATGCAGCCAAACTTGTGACCATATTGAAAGATAAGCATAAAAATATTTTATTTATCTGTTACAACTGGGAGCCTTTTATTCAGTCATTGTCATATGTCTAAAGGAGAGAAGGTTCATGCTGAGATATAAAGCATAAGTAGAGATATTAATAATGCAGAAAACCCTGTCTTTCCATTCAATAAACAAACTGATCACATCAGAAATTTATGAAAAGAAAGAGAAATGCACTATCTTCTAATGGCCCCCCTGCCTGTCTAATTACTGCTTGGTTATAGAGTCTGGAAATCAGCATGGATATAGGTCATACCTCAAGGCAGAAATATTATACTCCATCAGATATTCTTCATGGATAGAAACATCAAAGCAGATTCACCATTCCAGGTTCTTTTTAAGCTCTGGAAATTACATAAAGACTAACTTAGATTTTGTGTATGCCACAAAGTATGGTTTATTTCATAAATTGATTATTTTTATTTCTTTGACATGGGTCAGAGACACTTGTCTCCATTCACTGAAACATATACTGAACACTATATGCAAAGCACTATACTAAGTATTATGAAGAATGCAAAGATGAGTAAAATTTTATTCTGCACTTAATAAGCTTAGAGTATAGTTTGGAGATTGATGAAAATATATTCAACTGAACTCAAGTTTTCATAAGTGGGGGAACATCCTCTGGGTTGTCACAGTAGGAGGATGGGGGAGCAAATTAAGGAGCTCATGTTTTCTTGAAATTATCTTCTTTTTATTCATACCCATATTCCCTTTTTTAAACCTATTTTAAAGTTTCTGAGGAAGTTTACAGCTGATCAAAAGAGTTTTTTTTGCTTAAAAAAAGTTTAAAAGTCAGTAGTTGGGTTGGAAAATAGTTGGATAAATTTCTATGGTCTATTCATTTATTTATTCAGCTTTCAACATATATTTATCAAGTGTCTATTGATCCTGCCGACATTAAAAGAATATGAGAATTCTATGAACAACTTCATGCGAATAAATTTGACAACTTACATGGAAATGTACAAACTCTTGTAAAACAGAAGTTACCAAAACTGACACAAGAAGAAATAAAAAATCCAAATGTCCCCATATTTATTAAAGAATTTGAATTTATAATTTAAATTTTTTACACAAAAAAATCTTCATGCCTGAATATCTTTGGCAGTGAATTCTGTTAAATGTTCAAGCAAGAAATAATACCCATCATACAAAAACTCTCAGAAAATAAAGACTAGTTTTTCCTTAAATCTCTGATATTAAAACTTGGCAAATATATAAACACATTATAAGAATAGAAAATTACATACCAATATCCCTCATGAACATACACACAAAATCTTTAACAACATAGCAAATGAATCCAGCAATTTGTGCAGAGAATAATACATCATGACCAGGTGGGGCTTATTCCAGCCATACAAGGTTCGTCCATCAATTGAAAACCAGTCAACGTCACTTTCATATGAGTAGAATAAGGCAGAAAAGCCATATGATCCTTTCAACAGAAACAGTAAAAGTATTTGAAATAATTCAACATCTATGCATGAAAACAATTCTCATTAAACTAATAATAGAAGAAAAAGTCCTTGAGTGGATGAAGGCTATCTATGAGAAAGCTAAGGGTAATTTTATACGTAAGTGTGAAGCATTGAAAGCTGTTACCCAAAGACAGAAAACAAGGAAAATATTTCTACTCTCTCCACTATTCAACATTCTACCAGATACTGGGAAAATGGCAGTAAAGAGCATTGAGCGAAATAAGCAAACACCTATCTCTCAAAAATTTTATGTGCTTTTATACAATGAGTAATGAAACACGACTCAATAAAAGTACTAGAACTTACCTAGTGATTTTAGTTAAGGCAAAACCTGGATAGATTACCTGTTACCATTTGACTTAAATGCGAATATGCCACAAACTTATACAACATGCTAATTTCCTGGTGACATCATTACAAGTGGGAACTGAAAAATATTCAATAGTTAGGACCTGTACCATGATCACAAGCCTTCTAGGTCACCAATTTGTCCTCCATTTGCAATTGAATTTTTTAAAAACTCTCCTTTTTCTGAATCTACTGCTCTTTGAAACCGCATATTTCATATCTGAGAATGATAAAGTACATGTCCATGCCAACTCTAAAAAGAATAGGAGGTCTATTCTAAAGGGCAAGATTTTAGAAAACGTGACATCCGTGATGAGGCCTGTGTGACGTGCAAAGCTCCGATTACCATATACTACAGTCAAGCGTGCACTTACGTCCTTTATACCTCTCCCAGGCTGCATACAAAGCATTTCTGCAATCAAATTGGCATGCAAGGCAGGATAAACTATGCACAACAAATTGGGTGTGAAACAATGTCACTTAGAGCATGCCCCTCCCACAAAAGTGCTGTTTGGGAAGTTTTTTGAAAACACTTAGGGGTTTGAAGGCTTTCTTTAACTGACTCTTGCTGCAGTCTCTTGGCTGATTTCTCTGGAAGTCGTTTGGTTATGATTTGATGCTTTTACTTAAAATGCTGCCCTTTGGAGTATGCCTCTTTTACATCCTGAGCATGGCATTATAGTCAAGGCTGCAAAGGAAGATGATAAATTAGTCCTTTTCAAACTGAGGTCATTCACATCAGATTATCTCATTAAGTTTGGATACAAATTGCAATGGGAGATCAGCAGATGCTTTGAAACAAAACCAATATTAGCTATGTTCTCTTTATCAGAAACACGGCAGAAAGAAATTCGGTTTGATAGATGATCAACAGTAATTCCCATGTAATGTTAAATATTATTGTTTAAAAATTAATGTCCCTTAGGAAGAAATTCAATTGTCCCTGTACTCTCAATGGACTTGTTTTTCCTCCTCTGGCTTTCACACCACAAACCGCTTATTTCAATTGTTTGCTTGCTTGGTTCTCATTCTAAAAGAACTTCAAGATCCTTAAGGAGATGTCATAGTCATCCTTTTGTGCACTAATCCCTGTACAGGTCCTGCCTCATAGTATGCACTCATATGTTATTACAGAAGAAAGGAGGGAGGAAGGAAGACAGAATGGAAAAGGAGAAAATCAAGGTTTAACTGACTTGGTTTGATAATAAAAATGTTTAGTTTGAACAGAGTAATACAATTTTTCTAGACTCGCCTGCTCATGACAATCACTTTGGGTTGCTTATTAAAATAATAACTTTCATGTTTCTGAGAGCATTTCCATCACCATATAAGCATGCTGTTATATATCTCCTATTGTTACTGGCACATTGGGTTCTTGTTGTCCCCAGGATGGGAATCAAGAGAGACAACAAACGGGAGTAGAAAAGTAAAAGTTTATTAGCTTGTGCACAGGGGAGGCACAAGGGAGCCGGTACAGAAAGGAAAGGGGCAGGCGACCGGCTCCTAGGGAGCGGGATCGTGGGGCTTTTATTAGGCAAAGGCTGGGGACGAGGGCCTTGTCATGGCTTGTGGAGGTCGGGTTTGCCTTGCACTTGCACTGTTCTTTGACATGTCACCACTTGCGTCGCATGTATCATTTGCACGTCAGCTCTCCACCCCTGGGTGTGATTTTTACTTTGCTAATGGGGCTAGGGTCACCTTCAGTGGACTCCTGGGTGCTAGGGCACATGCGTAAGCCCGAGAAAGTCCTGAGCTTCTGCACTGTGGATCTTGGTGGTCTCCATCTGATGCTCCCAGCTTGCCGATTGGGTGGGGGCCTTATCTTGTTAAGCCAGGGTCCTTGCAGATGACCCTGTCTTGTTAGGCTGGTTCCTGTCTCGCTATTAAAAGATAAGAAAAGTAAACTCCCCTCCCTCCTTCTCCCTCTTCTCTATGTCATCGGATCAAAGAAGTTGCATGACTTTCCCAAGGCCACACAGGGATTAAGGTGAAGAATCCACACTAGAACTGAGTCTCCTTGTCCTCAAGCTCTTTTATTACTCTAAAAACAGAACAACACAACAGGACGTGACAAGATTAAACCATCTCTTCCGCTCACTCTTACTTCTTCCTGCAAGCCTCATTCTGAACTCCCTTCCTGGCCAGGTAATGCCAAAATACTCCATTTTGCAATTCTCTGCCTTCACTCCTGGCTTCCATGGGGTGAGCTTTTCTGATTCAACTACTAAACTTTTCCCAAGGCCGAGACCAGCCTTTCCCTCAGCCAACATGTGTCTAGTGCGGATTAGGGGTAAATGGCCTTGGGTCTCCCTGACTGGAGAATAAACACTTGTTCCTGGCCTTGGCATTGGAGACTCCTCTTGGTCAGGTACCAAGCTATAAGTTCTTCAGTTCCCAAACCAATGCCTTCTACCTGCTCTTTCTTCCAGAGACGACTGCCTCATTAACTCATCTGTTTACACACTGTCCCATCACCAAGCCTTGGTTCTCATTGTTCTGACGTTGGCATGTATCCATAGGGGTCTTCTCTGACCTCTATGGGAATCTAGGGTATGCTCATGCCTCTGATCCCAATACCTTCCTACTCCTAACCTCTGAGCCCTGAGAGACTGCACCCTTGAGTATCCTTCAGTGGTCACTGATACACTTCCACCTCGAGCTTCTTTGTGCTAAGGAAAGGTTGTCTCAAGAAGAATGAGGCTCTCCCCATGGCCTCTCTATATTCCTGGAAACATATGCCACAGAGGTCTTTACTTAACTCAGAACTTATTCTTCCATATATTCACCAAATATTACTGACTGTGGCCAGGCACTAAAAATGTCTTCTTAAAATCCCGCCAACTACCCTCATTTCTTTTCTCTTTTTTGCAATCAGTACCCTCAAATGAGTTCACCAGACTCTCTCTCTCCCTCCCTTCTCACATTATTTTAAAAACCAGTTCATTCTCACTTAACACTGCTTTGTTAAGGTCTTGATTGACTCTCATGTTGTGAAATCCAATATAAAATCCCAGTATTTTTCCATTTTTTTTGACCTACCAGCATCATGTGATGCAGCTGCTAACTCTATGTATTTCATTCACTTTGCTTCCAGGACACCATACCCTTTTCTTGGTTTCCCTTCTATCTCACTGATCATTCCTTCCGGGATTCTTTTGAGGTGCTCTCTCTTTTGCCTGATCCCTTAATGGTGAAGTAGTTCATCTACCAGTCCTTGTCATATCTCCATTTTTATGCCTATTTCATGGATCTAATTCAGTCTTGTGGCATTTAATGCTTTCTAATTGGTCCCAGATTCATTCCCTCTCTGATGTCTGTACTGCAACCATATCCACTGAGGTCTTTCTATTTTAGGAAGTTTCCAAGAACTTCAATTGCCGACATCTACCTCTGGCCTCTACTCCTGCTTGTGTGCACATTTAGCAGGACCGAATTGTCTGAGAATAAATCTTCCCCAAAAGTCCTGACAAGGGTTCATATATAAAGACGCAGCTCTTTCATACTTCTGGTTGGTTATTCTAATATATGTGTTTTACACTGGCTCCCAGCATTCCCTAGTGGCATTAAGGTCTAATTGCCCACAATATCAATTTGTTTGATAACTTATACTTTATTGGCCCTCTTCCCTTTCCACTCTCACTTTTCAACTTCCTGTCCAGTGTTTCCTGGGTTCACCTCCCAAAATAAATCAAGTGCATTTGAGTCCTTGTCTCGGGGTTTGTTTCTGGGATAAAACTAGAAAGATATTCTCAAATACAATCTCATATATCCAACCAGTAACTTCACACCTCCATTTAGATGTCTGATAGGCACTTCAAATTTTACACGTCCAAAACAGAACCTATCTTCTCTCTCCTGAAAAATGTCATCTATCTGTAGCCTTTCTCATCTCAGTTGATGACAATCCATCTTTGCAGTTGTGCAGCCTCAAGTTTCTAAATCATTGTTGACTCACCGCTATTTCTCACAGCTTAAAAGGTTCTCACCTCATTTATCTTGTTTGCTTTTTATTTTCTTTCTATAGTACTTACCCTATACACTGTTATATAATCTGCATATATATTATGTAATTGCTATTTTTTGTTCCACCCTGCTATAATGTAAACTCCATGAAAGACTGGATCTTTGTCATGCTCATTGGATATGACCTTGCCTTCTATATGCTCATAATCTGCCTTACGTGCAATTTTTTTGGAGGAGTTTTAGATTCCTTTATTTTTTAGGAAGCATGTGTTTATGTAAATATTTATACATAGATAATTGTGAATTTAGATTGAAAGTACATACAAATAAAATAATCTTGCTGGCCAGGATCTGTAATGGTCACATAAAAGAAAACATTTTTATGGTAGTCAAGACCAAATTTTTATATATATTTGACTAGATACTCTTAAAACATATCTCTTTCTTTTATTAAGTTAGAATGATAAATAATTGGGTACTCTTGGTAAAAAGCTCAAGGTCTAATTTGAAACAACACATTATGAACAGTCATTTTCTAAATTTTCAAGAGAAAAATTCTGGGAAATCACCACTAGTTCAAAGAAAGAGTAAAAGGAGATCTCCCTTTTTATTTTTATTAACTAGAAAAGTCTTTGTAAATCTGAAATTTTGTCTATTTCTTATAGGCAGGTAGGTCCATTTCCCTGTTTAAATTCTGGCAATATTTGAAATGCTAAATTGGTATCTATTGTGTGCTTTTCTTTGCTTGTTTTGCTTGTTTTGCTTGATGATGATGTTTTGTTTTTAGGAAATAGTATTGCTTAATTTATCGGTAGAAAACAGATATTTTATAATGAATTGGCATGCTGGCTTAGTAAAAGCTTAAAATACACAGATCAGTTAAGGTATCGCAATTGTGTGTTGTAGAAACAAAAGTGTAAGATCAATTCAAATAAGACTCAGTTTTAAGATAAAGAGGCTGACAAATTAGGTGACTTATTGTGTTTTGTTTTGACTAACATCCAATGGCCCATTTACCCTCAGAGGTCTCGCTGGTTGACTTTTTTTTCTTTCTTAATGCTTCATCTATAGAAGTCACCTATAATCGTCTTTTCTAACTTCTCATTCAATCTCTGATCCTTCTCTGTAGGATTCCCAACAGTTGCCACCCCTGTCCTGTGAAAGCGTATATAGTGACTTACAGATGCTCTTTTCTTGAAAGCAGTAAGTGCAAGCAGTGTGATGAAAGGGACACGGGCTTTGTTTTCGCCACATCTGTGTTCAATTACCCACATGGATCACTGTGAACTTTGGATAACAGTGGGAAAAAAAAGAAAAACTTCACTAGCTGTAAAATCATCCTCTGTGAACCTCACTTTCTTCAACCATAAAGTGAAGGCAAAATTGCCCTGTGTGGGATGTTAGGAAGAATGCAATATTTGTTATGTGTGCCTGATCCACAAAAGCTATCTAATAAGTGGTGGGTATCATTATTACTCATTTCTGCGTCTCGCTCATAGCTCCACTTGTTGTACAGCTGAGAACATTTTCCTTTTTATTACTTAATAAGTCCTAACCCATTGTGCTGCTTGTTAGAAATCCACCTCCTTCTTCAGAAAACCATTTGCCTTTCTCAAACTATTGTGTTTCTGTTTCCCATTTCCTTGAACTATCCAAAACCACAAACGTTTTAAGGTCAATCAGTAGCAATTATATGGTTCCTATGGTTACTACACTTGTTTTTCTGTACTTAAACTATGTGCTGGCAAAAACTTTTTGTTGCTGTTTTTAGTCAACCATTTCAAACCCTTTTTAGGAGTGTTGAGATGTCATAAGTTACATTCAAATTGTTGAGATATAATAAGTTACATTCAAAAATGATTTCCCCAAAAGTGAAGAATCATTACTTTAGACTCAAAAGGATAATTTGGTCTTGGTTTAGATGAAGTTTGTTTTCTTATTCTCCTTGACAAAGGCTTTTACGAATCAGAATAAAAGGGCCAAAGTGATCAGGAGCTAGGCTATATATCTTTCTAGTTTTCTTGTCCTTTGGTAAGTATTTCAAACGCTTCATTTGATTAGAGCAGGATCTCTAAAGCACACATACCTGGGAATATTTTGTTAGTCTATTTTGAGTTACGGTAGTACTAGAAATACTATGAGATTGACTTTAAGGTCTCACAAATCAGTTTTATTTTAACAAATTCATTGCCTGTTTGATGCAAATTAATGAGATATTAGGTCAGACACAATGATTGAATTAAGAGGGGTTTTTTTCTATATGCCTCCAGGAAAACGTTGGCTCTTGCATAAATACCAAATGTTTTCACAGGTCTGTCTAACTGCAGTCAAGTTTGTGTAGCACTTATTAACAGCCCAAGGACCTGCTCCTCCTGTCAGGTGGAAACTAAATTCCTTTCAACCATCATTTAAGATTGTTTATCAAGATGCTGCAGATGAATTAGTGTAAGTCTTATCATCCAGTGTAGCCCAGTTGGACACCTTAGCTGGAATGAGTTCTTGAAATTAAGAAGCTTAGTGATGATAAGGGAAGAAATGATCCTTCTTTTTCTCTCTTAGATTCCAGAAAAAAGAATATCCATAAAAAAAAATAAAAAGACTCCTAAGAAACATCCATGAAGAGAATTCTTACATTCCAGTTGGTGCAGCAATTAGCAGCCACAGGAAGAGTAACGCTCATATGTGACCCTCAGTAATACAATTTACTTTTCATGGCTTGGTGCACAGTAGGATGGAACATATTCATTTCTTCTTCCCTAATTCTTTTGGAATGGTTGATGTTGGGTAGTGTTGCTTTGAGTATTGATAGTCCTGAAAACACCATTACAAAGAAATCTCTTTAGGTAGGTGTTACTCCAACATGAACTATTATGAAATGTTCAAAGCAACTACAAAATAGAAAGCTTAATTTCCCAGGAGTCTCACACTGGAACTAATTTTGTTTACAGAGATAGAGAAACAAACTTTCCATGATGCTAATATGACTTCAAGAGCATTGATAACAGACTTGTGAAAAGATAAATTTCCTGCCTATGTGTGCACTAGGAGACAATGCCCAACTTTGTCAAAAGGAGGATGCAAAACTCAGAATAGGAGAGAAAGAATTTCAGGGCAGAAACAGATGTCTGTGAATCATTTCTTTTTGAGCACAGAACAAGAAGTTAGTAATCAGATAATATTTTTCATCTTAATTCAGGATAGAGCTAAAAAAAATTTACACATTTGCCTTCTTGTTATTCTCTTTACCTGAAAAATTAATGAATCACACTTGATGTTCTAATTTTGCTCTTTTTGATACTAAAATACACTTGCTAGCTGAAATGAGTTATAGAAACTTGATAAAACTAATTCTCTTATTCCTGTTTTCAGAGGAAAACATTTCCAGAATATAATATGAGAAGTTGTGGAACTCTGGAATGTTTGATTATAATTATTTGTTTATACTTACGCTCTATTTTTTTACTTCTTTTTCTTCTTCTCCCCAAAGCCCCCAAGCCCATAGTTGTACATTCTAGCTGTAGGTTCTTCTGGTTGTGCTATGTGGGACACTGCCTCAGCATGGCCTGATGAATGGTGCCATGTGTGTGCCGAGAATCCAAACCAGCTAAACCCTGGGCCACCGAAGTGAAACCTGTGAACTCAACCACTCGGCCACAGGGCTAGCCCCTACACTCTACTCTAAATTAAATTTAAGGAAGACTCATATTAAAAAATATTTTTATACACTTTCTTTAAAATGTCCATGAGAAATATCCCTTCCCTGGAATAAGTTATTTCAGGCAGCATCACATTTATTTCAGAACTGCTTGGCAAATGAAAGGAAGTAAGAAGTTAGGTGCTTCAGCTCTCACTGCCCAATAAAGTGATCTATGTATATTCTACTGGCATGAAAATTTAGAGTGAACTTAATAAGTTATTCCTTACATGAGACTTTGAGTAGCACAGTGGACATTTACCAGGTCAAAACATTTGCATTAAAGAGTTTAAGTTCTGGGGTTTTTTTCCTGCTTGATTCATGCACTTTATTTATTTATTTTTTACTTCCAGCTTTATTGACGTATAATTGACAAATAAAAATTGTATATATTTAAGGTGTTCACAATGATGATTTAGTATATATATATATGTGTTGTGAAATGATCACCACAATCAAGTTAACACATGTACCACCTCACAAAGTTACCTTTTCTGTGTGTGTGTGTGTGTGTGTGTGTGTGGTAGGAAAACTTAAGACCTACTCACTTGGCAAATTTCAAGTGTATAATCCAGCAGTACTAACTATAGTCACCATGCTGTACATTGCATCTCCAGAACTTACTCATTTTATAAATGGAAGTGTACCCTTTGATCAACATCTCTCCATTTCCCCCAACCCCATC
>NW_025794111.1:0-5851 GCF_021613505.1 Equus quagga | reverse complement strand
TGTTCTGATAATCAAGTATGAATTACACATGGTTCTTGTTCCCAAGGAATAATCTAAGACAGAAGGCAAACAGAGAGACCACGTTACAAGAAAACAAGAACAATGATAGACATATACACAGGGCATCACGGGGTAGGGGATGGAGGTAAGAGAAGCTCCATGAAGCTCTCTGTGAGAAGAGTCACAAAGATATAATAGTTAGGGAGACAGAGTGAGAACTGGTTACAGGTGTTGGGGCAAGGGAGCGGGCCAAGCGGGGAGATGAGTAGACTTGCCCACGGAAGAGACTACACGAGTAAAGACTAGAAAGAAAGCACCTTATTTTAACCGTTTGTATTTCCTTCTCTGTGAGCTTATATTTCATCTTTATTGCACACTTTTCTTATGATTGTTTGTTTTGATTTGTATTGAATTTTTGGAAGTCTTTTCCTGGGAATGAGCACACTTCATCTGTTATACATGTTACAAAATTTCTCTTTCATGCAGTAGTTTTCGTTTTGATATAAATTTATCAATTTTTCTTTATGGCTTTTTTATGCAAAAGAATCCTCCTTCCTCCCAAATAATAAATACATATTGTTGACATTATGTTTTATATTTTTGTTTTTATTTTTAGTCATTTAAACAACTCTTGATAAAGCATGAGAAAAAATCTTGAAGGATACTATTATAGGTTGAATTGTGTCCCCTAAGAGAAGATATGTTGAAGTTCTAAACCGCCATGTCTCAGAATGTGAACTTATTTAGAAATAGGACCTCTGCAGACATAATTAGTTAAAATAAGATGAAATCATACTGGATCTAGGGTGGACACCTAATCCAGTATGACTGGGTCTTTATAAAAAGAATATTCTGTACAGAGACACAGATACAGGGAGAAAACAATATGAAGGCAGAACTGGAGTGATGTATCTACAAGCCACGGAATGCCAAAGATTGCTACAAAACCACCAGAAACTAGAATGAGGCAAGGAAGGATTCCCCGGTAGGTTGCAGAGGAAGAATGGTCCTGCTGACACTGATTTTGGACATCCAGCCTCCAAAACTATGAGGCAATACATTTCTGTTGATTTAAGTCACCCAATTTTGGATACTTTGTTACAGCAGTCCTAGGAAACAAAGATTTATACCAAATTGATAACAGTGGTAAAGGTACAAGGAAAGAAGGGAGAGACTAGAACTGGAGAGAAGGGATCAAGGGAAATAGTAGGATTGGGGGTCATTGTGAACTATGTTATATGATGGGTAGTGGAAAGAGGAATCACATACAGCCCAGTATTGCTAAGGCATAAAGTGTGAGTCATGGATTGTTCAATGTTGAGCTGGAAAAGGGAAAAGAATACATAGAATGGGTAGTATTGTGTGCAGTGCATTAAAGAACTTAATAATTAAGCCAGTGTTTCTTGAAAGTTTCAGCCTCTGTACCTCAACAGTGAGGGAGTGCTGAAACATAAGGGTGTGCTTCTCTTCTAAATTTTTGGGACTCACTCACAGAACACGTGTAAAATGCAGGTATCTAGGTCTCACCCACAACGATTTTAACAGGTTCTGCAAGCCTGGGAATAAGCCCACATATCTGCAGCATATCTATAGTTTACCATGTGCCTCAGAGGATTCTGATGCAGATGCTCTTGGTGCCTCCCTTGGAGAAGCATTGCCTTAGAGGGTCTGGGGAAAAAAATCCAAATAGATTCGTGATGAATATAGTTTTTGAAGTTTGATATATTCTACTTTATGTTAGCTTCTATTATTGTTATCATCTTAAAATATTATGCTCATTTTGTAATCAGTTCAAAGCATCTGGATTTCCTATTTTAAAGTGCTTTATTTACCAAAGCTTTCCATATATATATATATATATATATATATATATATATATACATGACTTACAACATAGACACATAGTAATTCTGCAATTCCATGGCAAAAATGGCCTATTCAATAAATGATACTATGCCAGACAGATAACTCTATGGATAAAAATGATTCCTGACCCTCGTCATACATAAGAAATAATTCAACATGAACCATATGCCTAAATATCTAAAGTTAACTAGAAAAAGTTTCTAGAAGAAAATAGGAATATATCTTTATACCTTTGTGGTAGGCAAAGATTTCATAGTTAGGATATAATAAAGGAAAAGATTGAAAAATTTGACTTCATTATAATTAAGAACCTAGTTTATTAAAAGATAGAGTTAATAGACGATACAAGCTGAGTAAGTACATCTGCAATGCATCAAAAAAAAAATGTGTGTGTGTGTGTGCAGGCATCATACAAATCAAAAAAAATATGACATATCATGACAACTCAGTACAAGAATAGGCAAAATTTTTGAATTCAGAGAATTCAAAGAGAATATCCAAATGGTCAATTACATGTAGAAGGTCCTCACCATCATTATTCAGAGAAACACAAATTAAAATCACAATGAACTATCACTAAACAGCCACTAAAATGATTAACATTAGAAGATTAACAGTACCTAGTGTTAGCAAAGATGGTGAAGAAGTGGACTGTCATACCTTGCTGAGATGTTCGGTCCCTAGCAGGCACTATAGTAGAGTCAAAAACGGCCACGAAGTCTTCCTATCTAGTGCGTGTGCCCTTGCCTAATGTCACCTTGGAGGTCTTCCCATTAAAAAGTGGAGTTTATATATCTCCACTTTTTGACTTGCTTTGTCAAATGGTTTATTTAAGAAAAAAAAGTGACTGAAGCAGAGGCTTGAAAACACTTACACATTGGGGCCAACTCTATTTTGCTGCTCCTAAGGAGCTTTGCAACATCCACCATATGATGAAGCCCAGATTAGCCAAAGACAGGATGTTCCATCGTTAACATCACTATGGCCAACAACAAGCCTCAACTAACAGCCAGCATCCACCCCCCAGACACATGAGTGAGGCCATCCTAGATCAAGCAGCCTCCCACCAATCTGCCAGCCGACTGCAGCCACATGAGTAGACGAGGCAGGAAAGACACAAAAGAATTGCCCTGATCAAATTGCTGATTCCAGGAATCACTAACAAATAAATAGTTGTTTAAGTGCTGTGTTTTGACAGAGTTTGTATGGAAAAGGTTAATTTGTATGAGGTATTTAAATCAGTCTCTCATTTTACCAATAATAGTGCAGTTATCACACAACCTTCTAAAATAAGTTAAGGCTATTAAATAATATACCTAAACATCTGTCTGGATTCAGCCTTCAAAGCTCATTTGTATTGCAAGGGTCTTGGCATATGCTGTAAAATGTTCAGTTTGAACTTGCAGTTACCAATTGAAAGAACCTAATATTAAAAAAGAACACACTGAATAGGTTAGTTTGTGAGGCACTCTTCATTATAAAGTGAAGAAGAGATTCATTCAATTCATCCTGATTTACTTGCTACCATGAAAGAATAAAATTCCACCTTGAGTTGGAAAACCAACCAGGACCTACCCAACCAGCTAAACCAGGTTTTAAAATCATGTTGCACTTAATTTCAATGTATCCATCAACACAAGTATTCAAATCTGTTTCTTTATAAAATATACTACTTTTACCACCAAAACTGAACATGTTGAGAAGATAAAGAAGATCAAAGGACAAATTATTTGAGATGATGTTTTCTCAGTGAATGTCGCAACAGTTGCTGGAACATTCTGAAACCATCAGACCTTGATTCTGATGACCTTTCACTCCTACACTTCTCCATGTCATTGACTTGGATTCATGTTTGCACAAATCCTTATTTTTCTTTCCTAAATCAAGATAGCCATCTTTAAAAAGATTCCCATACCTTGTTGAAAACCTTTATAAATTAATGTGTAGTTAGAGACATTTCTTAAATAAAATCAACAGAGGCCAATGGAATAGATAATTCCTATAAATGTAAGTTACGTAACTTGATAAACTTCTGTATCAAATATATGTGAACAAATACTGGCTGGTCAAATATACCTTTGGAGCATAGTTAAATGTCTAGTTAGACTATGTCACTAGGCAATGACACATTTCTTCTCCTTTCTCCCACTATGGCTGCATCTTTTTGACCCAAAATTTGTTTGGTCTTGTTTACAGTATAGAACTCTATCATATTACCTCCAATTATATGATTCACATTTTATTATGACAATGGCTATTAAGCTTAAAGTATTTTAACTTGCTTGTTTTATTGTGTTTATTATGGCATTGTTCCCAGATTTCTTTCTTTAACTTAGCAAGAGGTATTGTGATTTTCCTACAAAATTTCTATGATTGACCTTTAAATATCACTGTAAGATTAACAGCTAATTGTAATACTTTGTCTAGGATTTTTCTTTCTTTTTCTTTTCTTTTTCTTGTATATCGGAGACATCAAGTATCAGTCTCATTAGAATAACTAAAATAATGAAACATTTTAAATTAGCAAAGAGGAAGAGCCTATGGTTCTTAGAGAGATTGTGTTACTTTCTTCCAAATAATTTATAGTGAGGTCATGTTATTATCACCTTCTTTTTTGAGTTTAAAAGTCTAAAAGACAATGTTGCCCTGAAACAGCACTTATCTCTTCAAGGTTTTCCTGAATACTGATATTCAGAAATACCTTAATAAGTGATACTCAATAGCTTGTGTATTTTTACTGGTTGCAGATTTATTGTGATGGCTGATCTGTTTTTCTAAACAGAGATATCACTTTTACATTTAATATTATTAAAATACAACATGGTAATGAAAATGGCACTAAAAGTTGAAAAACAAGAACTTCTTCTATGTAGGAACTCATGTTAGGTAGACTTTAGAAGCATTCTGAAGATTACCAAATCTTACAGTATTGCCAAAGCTTCCCATTGAGCTTTTGGACATTTGGATACCAGAAGCACCTCTAGTTCAACTTACCCATCCTTTCTCATAGTCCCATATACTTCTCTTGTCCCCACATGAGTAAGTCACTTTACCATCTACCTAGTTGCCCATGTTAAGAGCCATTCTTTCATTCTACTTTTCTTTCCCTCTAACCCCTAAGTAAAATCAATCACTAAGTCTTCCCCTTGCTGTGTCCTGAAGGTCTCTCTGATCCGTTCACTTTCTCTCTGTAGCCTCCACTGCATTCCAGGTAATCATTCTTCTCTTGGACTAAAGTGTTTCAGCTAATCTTTTCTTCACCCTCATCTCCTCTCCAATTTTCCTTACCCAGAATAATGTTTCTAAAACAGAAAGTGATTGTGTGAAATGCGGGGTCAGTGAGCCGAGGAGTCGAAAGAAAGATTTCTTGGACTCTCAAGATCTGGCAGTAGTGCTCTTTTATTTAGAGCATAGTGTGGAATAGCATGGGGACAGGACCCATGGGCAGGCAGAGCTGCTGCGTGGGGACAGAACCCACGGGCAGGAGGAGCCGCTGCTGCTGCCCCCGCTACCGCTGCCATGGAGACAGGACCCATGGGCAGTCAGAGCTGCTGCTGGCATGGGGAGCTGCTGTTGCCACGGGCATGGGGACAGGACCCATGGGCAGTCAGAGCTGCTGCATGGGGACAGGGCCCACAGGCAATCAGAGCTGCTGCTGCTGCTTCTGCTGCAAACATGGGTGGAGAGTAAGGCTAAATTTAAGGGATAGGTATGTGAGCCATCTCTTTACAAGACAAACGAAAGAGTATGAAAAAAGGTTAAAATGGTATCAGTGCAGGTGGGCTCTGGCTATTGGGTGATCCCATGACTTTTAGATACGAATCTGGTCATATAGATGGGTATGTAGGTGAGGATGCCCTGGGCTTCTCTCTCTGGGGCAGCCCTAATTCATACCATAAAAATCCACCAGGTCATACAGTTTGGCATGTAGGCCAGGCCACCTTGGGCTTCTCTAGCTGGGGCAGCCTTAATCCACATCATAACC
>NW_025794110.1:0-7977 GCF_021613505.1 Equus quagga | reverse complement strand
CCGCCGGGCCCGCCTCCCGCTCGCTGGGCCCGGGGGCGCCCGTGGGCGGCGCGGCGGGCGGGCGGCCGTTGGAGCGGAGCCAGACGGGGCCCTCGGGCGACCCGGCCGCGTCGGTGTCGGTGTCGGCGTCCGCGTCCGGGGCGGCGGCGGCCACTGCCGGTTCCAACAGGAAGCGCACGCGACGCTCCCGCGCCACGGCCCCGCGCACCCGTGTGCAGCGCCCGGGACCCGCGGGGGCGGCCGGCGTGTCCCGCTGCTCCTCGGGAGCCCTGGGGACGGGGGGGCGCACGGGGCTGGGCCGGTGTCGCCCAGGGCAGGGTCGGCCGCGCCCACCCACGGCCCGCCCTGCGCTCCGGGGTCAGAGTCCCCGAGGAGGGCGCGGCTGGCGTGGGCGGAGCTGTCCCGGTCCTCGCGTGGGGCTGGGGGCGCTTGAGGGCGGGCGTCGAACTGGGGGGTGGGCACCGACCCCGGGGCCCTTACCTGGGCTCCGGCTCCTCGGGCGGTTCCGTGTTGAGGGCGCGGTGGATCCTCTAGGAGCCCGGACAGGGGCGGCGGCGTTGGGGTCAGGCTGGGCCGGAGCCCTCCCCCACACCCCCCCGCGCCCGCCCCCGCGTCCTGCCCCTCACCTGGCTCGTGTGCAGCCAGTACTGCAGCTTGTTGCCCCTGCGGATGCGCGGCAGCGCCAGGCGGTAGAAGACGTGCTCGCCCAGAGAGCTCAGCAGGGCGCTGCCCAGGCCGAGGCAGAGCAGCACGAAGAGCCCCGAGAAGTGGTAGATGCCCATCTGGAGGGTCTGCGGGCCGAACGCGGGCAAGCCCTTCGCGGTCACGTCAGCCCTTTGGGGGGCCCTGGCCTGGGGGAGGCGAGAGTGGGACCCGAGGGAGGGGCCTGGGGCTGTGGAGCTGGACTGGGAGGCTCAGGCTCCTTGTTAAGGAGTGAGGTTTCATGGAGGAGAGGGCGCTGAAGCTGGGGTTTCGCAGGATGAATAGAAGTGCACAAAAGCAGACAAATCCACATCTTGGAAATCAGCATGGGGTTGGCCACTTCAGTCAAGGCCCACGCAGGCTCAGGGCCTCCACGCCTACCCCCGCCCTGTGTCCGGGGCCCCATCCCACCTCTGTAACTGCGAAGACCCTCTTCCCACAAGGCACCATCTTGTACCACTTGTCATGCAGCAGGTCGATGAAGCCTGACGACTTGTAGCGGCTGATGAACTCAGACAGGTTGGAGGTGAGCGGCGAGTTCTGGGGGAGGCCGATGCCATAGCCTGGCGGAGGCCGGGGCGGGATTGAGGCCAGGCTGGAGAACAGCCGCAGGGGCGCTGTGCCCCCTCGAGCCCTCGACGGGTCCCCGCTGCCCCAGATCACCCGGCCCCAAGGCCTCTCACCCTCCATGGCGAAGGGCTTGCCCACGGTCAGCAGCCTGCAGTCGGCGTCGATGGACACCTCGTAGTCCAGGAGCGCCTTGTCCATGATGAAGGCGTTGAGCTTGGGGGGGTCGCTCCTGCGGGGCGGGGGTGCGGTGAGCGCAACGTGCCCAGAACGCCCCCCCCACCGCCATCGCCGCCGGCCCCGCCCCCGTCCTGGCTCCGCCCCCAGCCCCGCCTCCCGCCCCCAGCCCCGCCCCGGCCTCACGTGAGCATGGCGACGCCGTGGGGCGTGGTGGGCGCGCCGTGGCGCCGCATGTGCGCGTGCAGCTCGGGGAAGCTCGCCTTGATGTAGGCCTCGGCGCTGCTCTCCCGCACGGTGCCCACGCGGAAGCCCTCGGACGGGTGGTGCAGCTGCGGGCCGCCCGCCGGTCAGCGCCAGGCCGTCCCCGCCCCGACGGCCCCCTCCGCCCGGCCGGCGTGGGGCCGGGTCACTCTCTGGGGGGCCGTCCGGGGCGCTGTGGGGGGTCGGGCAGCATCCCTGGTCCCCACCCTCTCGATGCCAGCAGCGCCCCCAGTTGTGACAACCACAGACGTCCCCAGACGTGGTCCAGGGTCCCCCGGGGGGCAGAACCGCCAAGTTGAAAACCGCAGTTGTAAACTCCCGCACGTCCCTCTCCACGCAGATCTGACCCTGAACCCCAGCCCTCCTCCCCACTCCTCCTCCCGTCTCCCCTTGGGGTCCCACGGGCGCCCTAAGCTCACCACGTCCGAGACCCCCTCCCGATCTGCCCCCCAACCCCGGGTGCCCATCTCGTCAGCGCAGCTCCTCCCTCCCTCTCCTCTCCCTCTCCTCTCCACGTCTGTCCGTCCGTCCGTCCGTCCGTCCGTCCGCACGTCCTGTGGGCTCCACCTTCAGGACACCCGGGCCCTGCCCACTGTTCTGGGCCTCTGTGGTCCCCACCAGGCTGGGCCCACCGTCCCCCCAGCATCCCTCCTGGGCCAGCGCAGTCCCCTCGGCCGGTGTGGGTGCCACCCCAGGTCGGCGCAGGCTTCTAGTGAACGAGCGGGTGGTCACAGTGACCGGGGCCTCCTCCAAAAAGGCAGACCCGAGGCCCGCCCGGTGGCGCAGCGGTTAAGTGCGCGTGTTCTGCTTCACCGGTTCGGGTCCCGGGTGCGGACATGGCACCGCTTGTCAAGCCATGCTGTAGCAGGCATCTTACATATAAAGTAGAGGAAGATGGGTACGGATGTGAGCTCAGGGCCAGTCTTCCTCAGCAAAAAAGAGAAGGATTGGCAACAGATGTTTAGCTCAGGGCTAATCTTCCTCAAAAAAACCCAAAAACAAACAAAAAAGGCAGACCCAAGTCAGTTGAGCCCCGAGAGCAGTGCCACCTACCAGTCTCTGGCGGTGGAAGCGCTCTGTCCCTGTGCTGTCCTCTCATGGCTGCTGAGCGCTTCCATCCACTGTGATTAACTTGAAAGGTAACCATGCCCGTGGCGAGCGGTCAGCCCATCTGCCAGCCCAGCGTCTGGGCTTTACTGCCCGTTTACGGAGAAAACGGGCAGAGGCGGGGGGGGGGGGCAGCACAACAGGCTAGACACCCCGCAGGGGACACAACCAGCCACGTCCAGAGAGTGGGAGACGCCACAGGACCAAAAACCCACGATTCTCCAACGAGCAAATCGGCGGGGAAAAGAGATGGAGAGAGAACCGGGAGTCGAGGGGTTTCTACCATCCGCCGTGTTGGCGTGTTTTGGGTCCAAATTCAAACAAACCGTGAAAAAAAAAAAAAAAGACAACCGGGAAAACCGGCCCCTGACGTTTGCCAACATCCCCGGGATGTTTACGGGAAATGACACAGCGTCTGGGAGTTGTGTCCACGATAATCCAGCGCCCGGGGCTGGGTGTGGGCGCAATCGGCAGGGACATGATTGTGGAGTTGGGCGATGGGCTGGTTCCCGGTGTCCATTGCTCCCTACTCAGGAATACTCAGGATTTTTCATTCAAAAAGAACAACGTGTGGAGTGGGGCATACCCCTGCTCTGCCTGCGGCCCTCCAAGGCTCCCGGCCAAAGTTCTGTCTCGGTCGGACCCACTTTCGAGGCCCAGGTCCTCCTGCATCCACGACACCTGCATGACCTGCCCCCTCTGTCCCCTCCATGCCCTCGCCCCTCGCTCACCCTGCTCCCGCCCCAGGACCTTTGCATGGCTGTGCCCTTTTTCTGCAACGGTCCTACTGACACCTACGTAAAAGTCCCTCAGATGTCACCCCCATTGAGAAAACGGCCCCCAGCCCTCCCTGTGTCCCCCCTCTGCCTTACTTTTCTCCCTGGTTCTTTGTCACCACACACACCAGCTATTTTCTCTGTCTTGACTCTTGCCATCTCCCCCTGGGGACGAGGACCTTGCCTCATTTTTGTCCCAGCTGCGTCCCCAGTGCCTGGCACACAGCAGGTGCTCAACAAACGTACACAGGAGTGGACGCCCACCTGGGGCCAGTCCCGGCCTCCCAGCTCCGCACCCCCCCCCCGGGCCGTGTGGCCGCCCACCTTGGGGTCGTGGATCCCCGACAGCTCCTCGAAAGTCTTGTCGCCGACCATGACGGCGGCCAGGTTGGCGGTGTAGCTGGACAGCACGAGCAGGCAGAAAATGGCCCAGAGGTTCATGAGCAGGCGGCCCGTGGGGCACTTGGGCGTCTTGCTGGACACCGTGCGGCCAAAGAGGATGGCATAGCAGAGGTTGAGGGCCGAGGAGTAGGAGAAGACGGTGGCGCGGTTGCGGCCACGGGGCGTGAGGCCGTAGGGGCTGCGCCACTCGTACAGCGTGAGGAAGAGCGCGGTGAGGTGCAGGGCCGCGAAGACGCCCAGCCACATGGACCAGTGCAGCGGCCACGTGAAGGCGCCCAGGCGCGAGGCCGTGTCCCGCGTGCGCACCAGGATGCCCAGGCTGGTGGAGAAGAAGGGGCTGCTGAAGTCCACCACCCGCGAGCGCGCTGAGTTGATGCTGAAGCTGGTGACGGCCATGTGCGCCCGGCCGGCCAGCAGGTCGCCCACCAGGCCGGTCCAGCGGCCGTCGCGCAGGGCGCCGTACTTGCCGTCGCCCACGATGTAGAGGTCAAAGTCGAAGGCCGCGTCCTCCGCCAGCCGCTCCAGCAGGTCGATGCAGTACCCGTAGCAGCACCTTCGCAGGCTGCGGGGCACCGAGCCGGCCGCCAGCGCCGCGAACAGCGCGTCCAGGGCGGCCGAGTCGTTGGTGCTGGGCACCAGGCACAGCTGGCCAGCCGGGCACTGCCCGTCCTCGTCCGGCTCGCGGGCGAACACGAACGGGTGCTCCACCAGCGTCACCACGCGCAGCCGGGGCCGGGCCCGGGCGCCTGGAGGGGGTGGGGGCCTCGCAGCCATGCTCCCCGGTTCCGGCTCCAGCCGCCCGTCGCGCCAGCTGCCCACGGTGGCCCAGGCTGGCGCGCCCCGCAGGTCCCGGCGGAGGGTCCACACCTGGAAGCGCCGGGACGTGTGCACCTGGGAGGAGCTGGTCACCCACACGGGCCCCGTGCGGCCCTGGAAGGACGTGTTGGCCAGGAACCTGGCGGGAGGTGGGGACAGGTGTCAGGGGCGGGCGACGGACCCCCCGCGCCCCTCACCTCTCTGAGTGCACACCTGGGGACCACAGTGGACGCTATTGGGTCCCCCGCACCAGATCCCTGGACCGGCCAGAGCCCCCAGAACCTGGAGGCTGTGACCACAGCCCTGCCCGAGCCAACGACTGACCGCCAGACCTGACGTGCTGCTGACTGTGGGGGGCGGTTCAGCTCCAGGGCCCGCGGGGGCTCAGGCCGAGGCCACTCCAGTGAGACCACCTCCTTGCTCAGCTCCTGCTCCCACCCTGAGCCCCCAACCAGAACCCTCGTCTCAGGCTCTGCTTCCCCCGAAGACAAGGACAGAATTACCCATTTCGTGGGGACAGTGCCCTGTATACAGCAAGTGCCCAATAACGCTGCATTTCCCAACCGCAGTCAGAGCCGCCCCCATGAGGGTCCCCACTCACCGTGCCAGGAAACGGCCCGAGGACTCGGACCCAGCTGGTGGCGGGGCGCCGCAGTCGACCGCGGCTGGGAGGAGGGTTCGCTCTGGCTGCACGCGGGCCGCGCTGCCCAGCGCCCGGGCCACCAGCTCCACGGCGTCGAGGACGGTGGCCTCGAGCGGGGGCCGCGCCGCCTCGTCCAGCGCCAGCAGCCCGGGCGGCAGCCCCACGGTGGGCAGAGCCTGGGCGGGCAGCGGCGTGCCCAGCAGCCAGCGGGGCCCGGGGGGCGCAACCTGGAGCACGCGGAGGGCGCGGGCCGCCTTGCAGCCCAGGAGGACGGCCGCGGGGACCGGGACCGCGCCCCCCGCCGCCGCCCCCAGCGGGGCCAGGCGCGCCCGCAGCCCTGCATCGCCCGCGGCCGGCCGGCTCAGGTCCAGCACAAGCTTCGGGGCTCGGCCAGCCCGGCTTGTCCACAGGGCCACCAGGCCGCCGGGGTCCCGCACGCGGCAGAGCGCCAGGCCGACGTCCTCCCAGGCGTGCGCCCGCAGCACCGACACCAGCACGTCCAGCAGCGTCTCCAGGGGGCTGGCCCAGTCCAGCTGCAGGTGGAACGGGTTCTGGGAAGGGGTGGGTCACCGTTGGGACTGGCCGCCTCCACGTCCCACCAGCCCCTTCCCGCCCCCATCGGCAGGTGTCCCCTTGATAACTGGACCTCACACCTGCCTCCTCCCAGACCCACTCCTGCTCTAAACTCTTCTGTGGCTCCCTGTTGCCGTCAGCACAAAGCCCAGCCTCCTTGGCTTGGCATTCAGGGCCTGCTCTCTTATCTCCAGCCACTCTGGTGGTCCCCCAATTTGAGGCTTTTTCACATGCTGTTCCCCAGCTGGAATCCCTTTCTCCCTCTATGCCAGCCGACTCCTACACATCCTTCAAAAGCCAGCCCCATTGTCCCTGCTCTATCCAGACATCCTCGCCCCTCAGGAAGAACCCGGGCTCCCCTCTGGACACTCCCAGCCTGGACTCCCTCATTCACCCCATTCCTGACCTCGCCCACCCCACCCATCTGGGAGCCCCTCGAGGACCGAGGACTGAGGCTCCGTAATCGTGAACTAGGCGATGCCCTCCTGCTCAGAGCCAAGCCAGAGCACTTCCTCTTGGGACCCCTCCTGACACACCACCGCCCGGTGCCCACCAAGCCAGGGGCCAAGGGGCCCCCGGTGCCCAGCGGCACCCAGAAAGTTCTGGACTTCCTGAACCTGTGAAGGACGAGGGAGCTTTGCCAGACACCTAAGGTGGGCAGGGTGTCCCTCGCTGGGGACAGGGCGCCGCGGGCTGTGGGAAAGGCTGGGGAAGCTGCTCAGTCCCTGGGGGCCAGAGTCAGTCCCCCCAAACCCGACAGTCCCCCCAGGGGTGCAGTTCCGGGAGGTGGCAGCAGAGGGCGCCACGGGCATCGATCTGGGTCCCCATCTCTCCTGGGAGGGCAGGGGTGAGGGGACCCGCCTGCCACAGGGACCACCGGGTAATGACCCCAGGCGTCCCCGAGGACAAGGACAGGCTGAAGGGGCTCCCAGGAGGGCTGGGAGGGAGGGAGGCCCTGCCAGCCCCCGTGCCCCACGTTGGGCCCCTCCCTGCTGGCCCTGGAGGGGGCCTTCCCTGGGGCACAGCCGGGTCCCCACAGCTCTGCCAGACACCCTCTGTCCTCCTTGTCCCATCTTTCCCTTGTTCGGACCCCGGTCAGGGCCTGGGGGTGGAACCAAGAAGAGAAAAGAAACTGCCAAGACCCGGAGGGGGTGGAGGACGGCAGAGAGGCTTGGGGTGACAGGGTGGCCCCGGGACACGAGGGGCCCATCGAGGAGGCTGTGGGGTGGCGAGGTCTCAGGGAGGACCCTGGAAGGAGGAAGCCCTGGACACGCAGCCCCCAAAACTGCCCGGCAGGAGAGCCAACAAGGAGACCCGCGTCCCCGTCCCAGCCCCGCAGCCCTGCGCGCCGGGACCGGGAGGCGCCCTCGGACCGGGAAGGGGGCGCGTCCGGGGACCGAAGGGGCAGCGGCTGCCGGGCCGGGACTCCACCCCAGGGCCCGGGGGACGGGGTCTGCACCCGAGTTCTGTGGGTTCCGCCCTCGGGGTCCAGAGGCGTCCCCCCGGTCCTGCCTCCGGTTCCAGGTCCCTACGCCCCGGGGGCATCCGGGGTCCAGGACCCGAGAGACGGTCCCCGTCACCCGGACTCCTGGGCATCCTCGGGGGCCTCTGCATCCAGGGTCCGGAAGTCCGGGTCCCGTGCGCCCCAGGGACTCCGGCATCCGGCCCCCGGGTCTGCGCGCCCAAGAGCGTCCCCGGGCCTCCCTCGTCCGACCCCCGGGTCCGCGCGCCCCCAAGAGCATCCCGGGGCCTCCGTCGTCCGACCCCCGGGGCCCCGCGCGCCCTGACGCCCGCGCGCCCGTCCGCGCGTACCGGGGCGCCCAGGGGCGCGCGCGCCTCCCGCCGCAGCACGCTGAGCACGGGGGTCTCGGCGGCGGCCGCCAGGAAGTGCAGCTGCAGCAGCTCGGGCCGCGCCCCGGGGAAGGCGAGCACGGCCGCCACGCCCGGAGC
>NW_025794109.1:3711-6494 GCF_021613505.1 Equus quagga | reverse complement strand
TGGGGAGATTTTTGATTACTTATTCAATCTCCTTATTAATTAAAGGTCTATTCAGATTTTGTATTTCTTTATGATTCATTCCTGGTAGCTTGTCTGTTTCTAGAATTTGTCCATTTCATCAACAGGTTATTCAATTTGTTCGCATATAGTTGTTCACAGTACTCTCTTATGATGCTATATTTTGGTGGAAAAAGTAGTAATGTGCCCAATTTCAATTCGGACGTTAGTAATTTGAGTCTTCTCTCTTTCTTTTCTTAGTCCCTCTAGCTAAAGGGTTGTCAGCTTTGATCTTTTTGAAGAGCCAACTTTTGGTTTAATTGGTTTTCTCTATTATTCATCTAGTCTCCATTTCCTTTATCTCTGCTCTATAACATTCCCTTCATTCTGCTCCCTTTGAGTTTAGGTTGCTCTTCCTTTTCTAGTTCTTTGAGATGTAGAGCTAGGAAATTGATTTGCTATCTGTAATAATGTAGCCATTTACAATTAGAGACTTCCCTCTGAACAGGACTTTTGCTGGATTCCATAAGTTTTGGTATATTGTGTTATCGTTTTCATTCATTTCAAGCTATTCTGCTTTCTCTTATGATTTCTTCTTTGACCCATTGGTTGTTTATGAATGTGTTGTTTAATTTCCCCATATTTGTGAATTTTCTAGTTTTTCTTCCGTTATTATTTCTAGGCTGTGGTGGACGAATATCCTGATCACTATGAAGCCAATCCAGAAATGCAGATCAGCCACTTCATCTGGAAAGTTCCACATGGCACTTAAAGGAGGGAAGGAATAATCCACCTTCTCAGTTTAAAGAGAACTTTTCATTAGTTTCCTCATTTTGCCCTACTCCATCTTGGACTATGTTCTTGGTGACCAGAGGCATTACAGGTGCTTTCTGTTGTCCCAACATAATTTTCCCCTTTGGGAACATCCCTGACACAAATGGCCACAACTCGCACCAGATGAGACCCAAGCTCGGTGCAGTGTCAGCATGTAGCCTCACCCTCTGTTTTATTTTCATTTCAGCTAATTACATAGAGCATTACTGTAGGATTGTATATTCGCTTCTTTTGGAGGGTTGCGGGGTTTTTTGCCTTTTTTTTTTTTTTTTTGCATTTCCTTACACATGCAGTGAGCTAACCCCTCCAAGGTTGTGCCCTCTATCATGTCAATTCCAGAGGTAACTTTTCCCTCCGGTAACTGACCACAATGCAGCTGTGCGTCATGCTACAGTTATGCAATAACCATTCGGCTGAAGGTTCATCAACCTCCACCACCATTCTTTTCTTCCCCAAACTAAGCCTTCACCATGTTCCATTAGGTCAAGATTATTCTATTGAATGCCACTGTTGAAGCCAAGTGTGTCTGGGGTTTCCCAAGACCATCGTATATTCAATCATTTCCCAGAGGACTCACAGACTTCAGAAATGCTGTTATATACAAGGTTACTGTCTTAGTCTGCTTGGGATGCTAGAACGAAACACCATAGAATGAGTGGCTTACAAAGTACAGACATTTATGCCTCACAGTTCTGGAAGCTGACTGCTCCAAAATCAAGACTCTGGTAGATTTGATGTCTTGTTAGGGCCCAATTTCTGGTTCATATACAGTCAGCTTTTTTACTGTGTCCTCACCTGGCAGAAGGGTCAAGGAGTCTCTGTGGGCTCTCTCTTATAAGGGCAGCAATCCCATTCGCAAGCACACCACCCTCATGATCTAATCAGCTTCAAATGCCCCACTAACAAATACTTTCACACTCGGGTTTAGGTTTCCACATATGAATTTAGGGGACAAAAACATTCCATTTATAGCAGCTATGGTTAATTACAGTGAAAGGATACAGATTAAATCAGCAAAAGTAAAAGGCACATAGAACAGGCAGACAGAGACACAGGAGAGCCTGGCACAGGTTTCCATTTGTCCTCTCCCAGGGGACTCATACGGACAGTGCTTAACACCCCACCAATAAAGTGTGAACGTACACAGAACATTGTCAGTCAGAGAAACACAACTGAGACTCAGCGTCCAGTGATTTTACTGAGGTTGGTGTCGCAGGCGTGGAGCACCTCTGTGGCTTACAGGAGTTACAAAGTTTCCAGCCCCTCCAGAGGCCAGACAGATACAGGGAGATGAAGGGTCCCCATCACATGTCACACTGTTAGCATGAATGATCTTGCATGGCCTGAGGCTCCAGGAAAACAGAGACATGGTGATCTGGCAGAATATTCCCAGGGTCATCTCCCTGGGGCTGGTGAGGGGCCAGTCACTGCTTTACAGTGTGCAGGATTTGAACCCTCCAAACGTGCAGACTTTACCCATTGGTACAAGGAAGTCACCTGGCCTGGATGCCCTCATCCCAGCCCCTACACTACCCACCCCAAAAAGGGCCAGGAGCTCAGCCAGCGCTCTCAAGTCTGCTGTCCCACTTCATCTATGACACCCCAATAGGTTGGGAACTCAGGGACGGCTGGGAAGAGATGTGCCAGGTTAACACCCAGGCTCAGTCCTCCAGGTGCCAGCACCCTCCCTAGGAAGCCTGATGGCAGTCCAGGAGTGAGCACCTCCCTGAGCCTCTTAGTTACCCCAAGATCAGAAGGGCTCCCATTCCCAGGCCCTCAAGGATGATAATAGGTATCTTCCCAGTAGTAGCTGCCTCGCACAGCTAGGGTCGCAGGAGGACACTAGTCTGGGCTCCAACCCATAACACCACCCTTTGAGTGGCCCGTGAAGGCTGGGCTCTCAGGAGGCTTGGCCAGGGGCAGAGAATGAGCCCTTTGGGCCACAGGCACGC
>NW_025794109.1:0-3701 GCF_021613505.1 Equus quagga | reverse complement strand
TGGGGACCACAGGTGCTCAGGGCCAAAGCAGCCCCTCCACACCTCTAATGCCAGAGGAGCCCACCCAACAGCATCCCAGCCAGGGATTACACAAGCGTCTTCCAGGCACCCTCATGGCAGGGAGCTCCCAGCTCTCAGCACTCAGGGAACTTGGTGTGCCCCTTGGCACTGAGTCAGAAAGCCAGCAGGGCCCCCTTCAGCCACTCCAGAGTGTCCACTGTTGAGTCAGGGCTTGGAGGGAGGAGGGGGAGTTCCTGCAGGTTGTTGGGACAGGGAGTGTGGACGGGGCCACACCAGGTTTGTGAAGACGTGAGGCCCCTGAGAGGAAGCAGGTGAGCCTGCAGAAGCAGCAACTCTGGATTTATTGATACTTCGTCATTCGTGGTGGTGAGTCTTGGGGACGTCAGAGGCTGGGAACTAGCCCAGCCACGGCTTCCTCAGGAGCTGGGGGACCCTACCCATGGATATTTCCTCCTTTCTCTCCACCTCAGAGGCCTCTGAAAAGCACAAACAGGCATGACCTGTGGATCCCTTGCTGGGAGGAAGTTTTCCAGGGCCAAGGGACTGCAGATGCCAGGGGAGCAGGTCAGCATTGATAAAAGGCTAGGATTTCTCCAACCTAAAGGAGTGGCCTCAAGTCCCTGTCAACTGGAAAGGAAGCAGGAGGCAGGGGAGGCTCATTCAGGACGGTCAGGGCCTCTGGCTTTCTGGGCTTCTTCTCCATTCTGAGGTGTGTGACTCCATTTTCTGATGTTTGACTTTTGACAGTTTTAAGCATCACCTCTGTCTCTTCCCTTGTCCCTCACATCTGGACCAGCTGATAATAAATCCCTGGTGCTCTCTCCTTTGGTCCCCCTTATAGTTTGAAACCACCAAGCTGCTGCCAACACAGGTGAGCCCTCACCCCAGCCCATGCCAAAGCCACAGTCAATAGCCAGGCCAGTTTCCTCTTCTGGCTCCCTCAAGCCATTGTGGACCTGCTTGAGTGTCCAGGCCAGCTCTGTCAGAGATCTCAATGCAAATAGGAAAGCTTTTCACATCCTCTTTGTGTCATCAGTCAACATTAAAATCAAATTTTCCGTCACAGATTTCTCCTGCTTTTGCGGGATGACCACAAGAGATTAAAGACTTGCAGAGTTACAAAGAAGAGAGAAGACACAGTTTGAGGAATTCAAGTAACATCAAACTCTCAACACCAATCATCGAGGTAGAAGACAATGAGAAAAGTCTTTCCAATTCCATGGGAAAGTTATTTCCAAGCTAGAATTCTATACCCAGCTGAGCTATTAGTCAAGTCTGAGTGGACACATTTTGAGACATCTAAGTTCTCATAAACACCCCTCAGGAGAGCAGAAGTATCAGCAAAAATGGTGGATATCTGAAAATTTGCCACTCCAGATGAGCAATGAAAAATCTGGCCAAATGATCAGACACCTTTTCAGAAGTCTTGGAATGAACCAAAATGTCACACCTGTTCAGGACCATTTTTGTGAAGACACATGGCTGAATCTCAGAATGAACAGCAAGCTCTGTGGCATTTCCACTTCCCTGGTCCTATCCTCCACTCTCCAGCTCAGCAGTAGCCTTGAAAAGAACCATCCACATGCAGGGAGGCCTTCTGAGGGAGCACAGGACATGGAGCATTTTTAAAATCTCATTTCCCAAGATTTGTCCCTATTTTACCTGGATAGGGGCTCCCTGGAAGATCCCATGTGCAGGCATGTCTACATTTGCCCTGAGAGCTCCCTTAGTGCAAACAGCCTTTTCTCAAGAGAGTTGGTTGAAAGCAATGAGAGGCCACTGTTGAAAATCAAAGTTGCTTGAGTCAACGGATACCAGTTGGGTCAAATGATACACTAACTGCACAAGTTAAAAGGAGACGCCGGGGCATGAGGTGTCCACAGGGGCTTTGAAGAACTCTGACGTATTCGAAGGAATCTAAGGGGCCATCCCTGTGTGTAGGGCTGTGTGGAGCTGTGTGCAGGCTCAGGAAAGACCTGGGAGTTGGGTCCTAAACTCTCCTCTTTGACCGACCTGGAGGTTCTACAGAAACCAGAAATGAAGGCAGAGGGAAAGTTGTAAACTCTAAATCATGGCTGAGTTTTGAAAGCATGTCCCAACACACACAGAGAGCACCTCTGTGCAGCAAAGACTGGGTGAGTTATTGGTTCCAGACATTTAAGGAAATCTCTAACCCATCATTAGCTGACCACTAAGCCAACCGAGTAGAGACTTCACTGGCTACACACAACAAGAAATGGAGACTGTAAACTTAGTTCAGAAAAGTCACTAAGCAAAGAAACAACTACAATACAAAACCACAACACAAACCATGGGGAACTAAGAGAAACTGATTTCCAGTTGCCATATTATCTGACTTGAAATGTTTAGTTGTCAACAAGGAAATTTCAAGACATGCAAAGGAACAAAAACGTATGGCCCATAAACAGGAAAAAATTAATCAATGGAAGCGTTTCTGAGGGTGGAGTTACTGGACGAATATTGCATATTGCCTAATTCAGTATGCTCATAGAACTAAATGAAACTGTGTTTAAGAACTAAAGGGAAGAGGCAGAAAGATGTCTCACCAATTAAAGAACATCTGCAGTGAGACAGAAATTATAAAAAGGACCTAAGTAGAAATTCTGGAGTACAAAAGTACAATAACTGAAATGAAATTTCACTACAGGAACTCAAGAGCAGATTTCAACAGGTGGAAAAGAAATCAGCAAACATGAGGACAAATCTGCTGAGCTGACCCAGGCTGAGGAACAGAAACAAGAATGCAGAACAATGAGCAGAGATTCAGAAACTTGTGAGGGACCATCAAGTAAACTGTATACTCCTAATGGGAGTCCTAGCAAAAGAAGAGAGACGCAAAGGACTAGAAGGAATATTTGTAGAAACATGGAAAACTGAATACACCTCAAATTTGGCCAAAACTATTAATCTATACATCAAGGAAGCTCAGTGAACTCCAAGCAGGATAAAATCAGAGATCTACACCTACATGTCGTAATCCAACCGTCAAAAGACAAAGAGAGAATTTTGAAAGCAGCAAAAACTATGGGAGACACACCTCGTCATGAACAAAGCATCCGTCCTCGATAACATTGACATCAGATTTCTACTCAGAAGCCATAGAGACCAGAAAGCAGTGGGATGAGGATATCCCTCAGGAAGTGACTGGAGGATGTGACAACTTGGGGAAGGGCCTCTGGGCTCCAGCAACTGTCCAGTCAGGGTAAATGGGGAGCCCAGGGAACACCCTGTTGCACCCCAACACCCAGATTTAAACTGGCCATGGCCAGGCCAGAGCCTAGGAATCTGGGCTGTGCTGTAAGCCAGGTGGGGACCCTGAGCTCCACAGGGAGAAGCCTGCACCACAAGAGGGCCCGTCCAGGCATCTGTGAGCATTGATGAGAACCAGGGCACTTATGTTGGGTCTGGGTGTACATGTGATGGAATCCCTCTGCCTTGTGTGCAAGTGTGTCTGTGTTCATGTGAGTGTTGAGAGTGTGGCTGGCTTAGTGGGTGTGTAGATTTCTGTGCGTGTGTGTGCATGTGTGAGCACAAGGGTAAGAGTCTGGGAATGGATGAATGGTTTGTGTGTGATGAGGTGTGTCTGTGTGTCAAGTGTGTGGTGTGAGGTTCAATGGAGAACCTCAGCCCCCTCTGTCTCCCTGCCACCCCCTGCAGGC
>NW_025794108.1:0-6107 GCF_021613505.1 Equus quagga | reverse complement strand
CAGATGGTGGGTCGGGGATATCTGGATCTCTCAATCAACATTCCTTAAGGTTAGCGTAGGTGCTGTGTCCAGGACTCTGACAACATTTTCTCCTTTACCACCTGTTTAAGTCTGATCATTGAGAATGCCACAGACAGACAGGAAATCAAGAGGAGAGAGAAGCAGGTTCCACTTCCTTTCTGCTTCCTTTTGCTACCATTTTCATCCCAACAAAGGTCTTTCACCTAGCTGTGTCATGTGGTTTCAGTAGGGGTAGTAAGAACCAGTCTGCATATTTATTCTAATTCCATGGGCATTGGACATATCATGTCCTCTGAGAAAGTTCAGCAGCATCATCAGGCTAGTGACCTCTTTTCCCCTTACATCTTACATCCCAGCACCGAGGAAGCCTCCTCTGAGATCCTGAGACTCAGCACCAACGGAGCAGCTCCCTCTCCTCAGTGATACATTCTCAGGTTTGTGGGGTCACTTCTCTGAGCCCCTTTACAAGCCACCATTAGCTGGACATCCCTTTTTCCTCAAAAGTCTGGGTCCCAGCAATCAGGAACTCGTCTTCCTCCTTTTTGAATTCTCAGAAACATGTCTTCCCTTGGTTTGCCCTGCTCTAGGAGTGGGAATTCCTTCCTGTTCTTCCTATCTCTGTATAACATTAGTCTTCTTTTTGGTCTATTTTAATATCACCAGCCTGTTTAACCAATTCCTGATATTCAATTCACATTCTTACAAACACATGTGGTTTCTAAACAGTAACCTGACCTCAGCCTCCCTGACATGCATGTGTTTCTGACTGGATCTTGCCTTTGTTTTTCGTGACTACTTCTCAGATCTGCTGCTTGAACATTTCCTATATTTTTTGGGGGAAATGCTCCATAATTTTCTCTTCAAATAATACTTCTTCTCCAATCTCTCTCCTTATCTTTCTAGGAATCCAGTTACATATCTCTTTGAAATCACATTTGTCTCATAAGTCTTTTATACAGTTTTTTTTCATTTTCTCTCATTTTATCTGTACTTTTTAATCTTAAGTAACACACATTTCATTATTTCATCCTTCACTGTGTCTAATCTGTTATATAATAGATTTTTGATTTCTTCAATTTGCAGGGGAAGCTGTGCTTCCAGATTTTTCTCTTTGATTTGTTAAAATATATTTGCAGTCCTTTCAGATAAATTTTAATGAGAAATATTTGGATCCATATGAAATATCTCTACAAGTGCTTTCCAAAGCTTTCCTTTGATTTTTAAGCTGTCTGCCATTATTATAGCTCCGCTTGTGTTTGTTGCTTTCATTTAGGCCCAATATTTCTTTTTATATCTCCTTATGTTTTTAGAAAGTTATGTTTAGGTGCATAACTGCACACAGTTCTTGTAAAATAGTATAATGTACTGGAATACTAAAGTCAAAAATCATCACTCTTTATGAACTATGATCCTGTTTCCCCTTTTTTCACATGAAATCCACTTCATGAATGTTGGAAAAAGCATTCATGACATTTTTTCTAAGTGTTCATATGGCTTTTTGTTCCAAGAGAAAACAATGTGGAATGGTTTTCCAAGTGTATGGAAGTTTTATATAAATTATACAATATTGGATGTATTCGTCTCTAACCTGATTTTTCTACATAATATTTTCTTTTTATGTTAATACTTTTAAAATCTGCTTTATTTTTTAAATGGCTGCATAATTTTCTACTTTCATCTTATACACTAAATGACTTTTTCAATCCTTTCTGATAACCCCTTGTTCTTTTTGCCAGTTTTTATGACAAAAGAAAATGCAATGAATAATCCTTTGAATATGAGCAATATTTACTCATTAGTGCAAAAGAGGGCTGCAGAACTGCTGAAATATTCAAGTAGTAGTCTTTCCTGGAAGTTAGCAATTTTGGAGTTCTCCTATCAAAAAAAAGGAGGACATTAACATAAGTTTTGTAACCTAACCCAATGAATAATTTAACTATAGGAGTACGAATTTTGAGGTTCTCACCTTTAACTTGTTTATGGGGCATGGAGGGCAAAATAGCATCTTTAAAATGATGTTGGCCTGCAAAATCAGAAGGAGAACTATGAATTTTTCTGATGGAGTTGACAGTTAAGTGGCAGAATTCAAGGTGAAATTAAAAAACAATTGGAGGGGCATGATATCAGTGAAAATGGCAGAGTAGAGAGCTCCGAAACCCTGTGCCTCTGAAAAAAGCAGCAAATCAATTGGAAAAAAGTCACAATTAACTTTATAGGAACTCTTAAAATGAATCAAAAGTTTCTAGCAACCAAGTAAATGTGTAATCAAGAAAAAACAGTAGAATCTCAGTAAGAGAGTTATATGGCATTTTAACTTACCATGGCCCCATTTCAAGCTTCCTGAGAAAGCCCAGACGTTTATCTTAAATATGGTCTTTAAGTCATTTATCTTAAATATGGTCACAGAGCTCAAGCAAACCATGTGCAGAGAAAGAAAGGAAATCCTGAGAATGATGTCTCAGCAAATAGTGAATATCAATAAACAGATAGAAATTATAGAAAGGATGCAAATAGAAATTGTAGAGTTGAAGAGTATAACAACTGAAATGAAAAATTCCCTAGAGCAGATGAACCCCAAATTTCATCAGGCATAATAAAAAATCAGCAAATTAGGAGATAGGTGCATTGAGTTATCCAGTATGAGGAGAAGAAAGAAAAAAGAATGAATAAAAATTAACAGAACTCTGGGAGCCCATCAAGCACACCAACGTGGATAATGGGGGACTCAAAAGGGGAGGAGAGAATGAAAGGAGCAGAAAAGATAATTGACTGAAGACTTCCCAAATTTATGGAAAGACATAGAAAATACATATCTAATAAGCTCAATGAATCCACTTAAGATAAGTTCAAAGAGGTCCACACCAACATGTTATAATCAAACTGTTGAAATACAAAGATAAAGATAGAATACTGAAAACAGCGAGTGAGAAGTGACTTGTCCAGTGTAATGTATCCTCAATAAGATATAAAGCAAATTTCTCATCAGCTATCATGGAGGCCAGAAGGCAGTGGGATTATATATTTAAAATACTAAAGGGGAAAAAATTATCAATAAATAATTCTATATCCATCAAAAGTCTTCTTCAAGAATGAAGCAGAAAGTAATATCTATTCCTAGATATATAAAAATTGAAAGATTTTTGCTAATAGACTTTCCCTCTAAGAATTTGTAATGATGATATTTGTGACAATAAAAATATAAAGCGAACAGAGCTGTTTGGGAGCAGATTATTTTGTATGCTATTAAAACTACACTGGTATTCACTTAAACTGGATTGTTGTAAATTAAGATGTTAATTGTAATCCCTGGGGCAATCACTACGAAAATAACTAAAAAATATATATTAAAAGAAATGAGATGGAATCAAATAGGTACACTAGAAAATATCTAACAAAAACAAAAGAAAGCAATAATGAGGAATTGAAGAACAAAAAATATATAATACATATAGAAAACAAATAACAAAATGGTAGAAGTTCTTCGTAGTAAATACATTAAATGGATTCAACTCTCTAATTAAAAGGCAAAGAATTTCAGAATGGATTTTTAAAAAAGCCATTATGTAACTATATGCTGTCTACACATAAACTATTACAGATCCAAAGACACAAATTGGTTGAAAGTGAAAGGATGGAAAAATATATTTCATGAAAATGGTAACAAAAGGAAAGTAGGATTTACTATAATAATATCAGAAAAGATACATTTTAAGGTGAAAATTCTTATAAGAGATAAAGATATACGTTATATAATGATAAAAAGATGAATCCATCAAGAAGATATAACAATTATAAACATATATGTACCTAACAAGTAAGCTCCAACATAGTGAAGAAAAAAATTGACAAAATTGAATAGACAATTTTATAATAATACTTGAGACATCAACACCCCACTCTTCATAATGGATCAAACCAGTAGATAGAAGATAAACAAGGAGACAGAAGACTTAAACAACACTATAAACCAACTAGACTAGGAGACACATATAGAATACTCCACCTACCAAGAGCAGAGTACACATTCCTCCCAAGTGCACGTGGAACATTCTCCAGGGGAGACCATATGTTAGGTCACAAAACAACTCACAATAAATTTAGAAAGATTAAAATCAGGTAACGCATGTTCCCTGACCACAATGGAATGAAATTAGAAATCACTAAGAGAAGGAAATCATGTTAATTCACAGATATGAGGAAATTATAGAATGTACTCTCAGAAAAATATTGAGTCAAAAAGAAATCACAAGGGAAATTAGAAAATGCTTTGAGACAAGTGAGAATGAAAGCACATACATTAAAAAAGAAGAAAGATCTCAAAGCAATATCCTGACATTCTACCTTAAGGAACTGGAGAAAGAAACGCAAACTAAAGGCAAACCAAGCAGAAGCAAGGAAACAGAAGATTTAAGTTGGAGATTTACAAAATAGAGAAGAGAAAACAATAGCGAGAATTAACAAACCAATATTGGTTCTTTCAAAATATTGACAAAATTGACAAACCATTAGCTATAACGGACAAAAAAAGAGATTAGTTTGAAATTACTAACTTCAGGAATGAAAGTGTGACATTACAACCAACTTTACAGGAAATAGAAAGGATTATTGGTGAATACTATGAAAAATTGTATTCCAACAAATTAGATAACCTAGATGAAACAGACAAATTCCTAGAAACATGCACAGAAAAGTGATTCAAGAACAAATAGAAAATCTGAACAATACTATAAATATAAAGAGATTTAATCAGTAATAAGAAAATTCCAACAAAGGAAAGCTCAAACCAGATGGCTTGCTGGTTACTTCTACCAAGTATTAAAGAAAAATTAACACCAGTTTTTCTCAAACACCTCGAAAAATCAGAAGAGAAAAAATACTTCATAATTCATACCATGAGGCCAGTATTACTCTGATACAAAAGCCTGACAAAGACATCACAAGAAAAGAAAACTACAGAACCATAACCCTTATGAATATAGGTGCAAACATGCTCCATAAAATACTAGCAAAGCTAATCCAAAAGTTTATTAAAAGGATTATATGTTATGATAAATTGGGATTTTTTCCAGGAACGTGAGGGTGATACGACACATGAAAATCAATTATTGCAATATATTTTATTAATAAAATGAAGGACAAAAACTACATGATCATCTCAATTGATGCAGAAAAAGTATTTGACAAAATTCAACACTCTTTCATGACAAAAAAACACAATTCAACAAGCTAACAATAAAAGGAAACTTCCTCAATGTAATAGAACGCATCGAAGAAAAACCCACAGCTAACATCAGACTTAATGGTGACAGATTGAAAACTTTTCCCTTAAGATCAAGAATAAAACAAGGATGCCCATTCTTGCCATCTTTAACTCAATAAACAGTGCTGCAATAAACATTGGGGCGAACAGGACTTTTGGGATTGCTGACTTCAGGCTCTTTGGATGAATATCCAGTAGTGGGATGGCTGGATCGTATGGTAGTTCTATTTTTAGTTTTTTGAGGAATCTCCATACTGTTTTCCATAGTGGCTGCACCAGTTTGCATTCCCACCAGCAGTGTATGAGGGTTCCTTTTTCTCCGCAACCTCTCCAACATTTGTTGCTATTAGTTTTAGATATTTTTGTCATTCTAACGGGTGTAAGGTGATATCTTAGTGTAGTTTTGATTTGCATTTCCCTGATGATCAGCGATGATGAGCATCTTTTCATGTGCCTATTGGCCATCAGTATATCTTCTTTGGAGAAATGTCTGTTCATGTCTCCAGCCCATTTTTTGATTGGGTTGTTTGATGTTTTGTGGTTGACTTGCGAGAGTTCTTTATATATTAAGGATATTAAGCCTTTGTCAGATATATGACTTGCAAATATTTTTTCCCAGTTAGTGGGTTGTTTTTTGTTTCAATCTTGTTTTCATTTGCCTTGAAGAAGCTCTTTAATCTGATGAGGTCCCATTTGTTTATTCTTTCTATTGTTTCCCTTCTCTGAGAAGGCATGGTGTCCGAAAAGATCCTTTTAATACTGATGTGAAAGAGTGTACTGCCTACGTTTTCTTCCAGAAGCCTTATGGTTTCAAGTCTCACCTTTA
>NW_025794107.1:0-4643 GCF_021613505.1 Equus quagga | reverse complement strand
TTCACTGGTTCAGATCCTGGGCGTGGATCTAAACACTGCTCATCAAGGAATGCTGCGGCAGGCGTCCCACATAGAAAGTAGAAGAAGATTGGCACAGATGTGAGCTCAGGGACAATCTTCCTCAAGCAAAAACAAAACAAAAAAGCAAAACAGGAAAGTTTACTTCTCCTCCAATGAACACCATTAACTAAACCAGGTGGCCTAGTCCCATAGAAAAACTACCCTGCACACCCCGTGCCTTTCCCTGAGCACATGGACCCTTTGAACAGGCCCCAAGCTTTAGTTTCAGGGACTTGAGCTCAGTTCACCCTGGACTCTTTTCCCCACTGCAGTGATATAACTGAATGAAACCTGTCCTCACCACTTACATTCCTGTCGGCTTGATCTTTGGCAGAAGGGACAGCCCTTCCTAGCTGTCAGCAGTCATTTTAACTCAGGAGGAAGCGAGCGCCTCTGAATGCTTGCAGTTGGATGACCAGGAGCATGTCTGCAGTTTATGGAGAAACCATGAAGGCATCAAGCCTGGGAGGAGAGGCTGCAGGGCCCCAGCCTCACACTCCTTCAGCCCCGAGCTCCTTCCCGTTCCAGGCCTCGGTTTTCTCATCTGCCCCCGTGATTGTCTCTACAGGCCCCCCAGCATTGACATTTCAGGATTCTTGGATTGGAGAACAATCAGAGAGTGTTTGGGACAGGAGTACCCAGGGCCACACACGCAGGTGACAGTTGGGACATCTCAGAGAAGGTTTCCATGGAAATGTCAACTTGTGTGATGGCTGCCCTGGACCCCGGGGGGGGGGGGGGGGGCGTCTGGAGAAGGAAGAGCTCCTGTGACCTGAGATGGGAGAGGTGATGTGAAGGGCAGGGGAGGTGAGTCTAAGAGACCAGCACATTCTCACCGTTGGAATAATCCAGCCAAACTCCTGCTTGTTGATTCCGACGATGTAGGGAACAGTGTTGAACTTCTTTTCAGCCAGAATCTCCTCAGGCATCCTTGGCAGCAGCACTCCATCAACCACAGTGGGCAGGAAGGGATGGCTCTGGGGAAGAAGGAGCATAGTGTCTGCCCTTCTCGTCTCAAGGAAACACCTTCCTCCTCATCTCCACCTGTCTGAGCACAAGGCCATCACCACAGACCTGCATGCCCATGGCAGTGACCACAGAACTGAGGGTCCCATCAAAGGGACCAGAGGGCAGAACTTCAATCAGGGACTAGAGATGGTAAGGTGATGGGGGCAAGTCTCCCTCAAAGTGGAATATATATGCATATACACACATTTATATAGATTCAAATATATATAAATATATAAATATATTTAATAATTGATATATATATACACACACTTTACATGTATTTCAATTAAAGTGTATGTATACCTATGTGTGTCTCTCTCTACAGTCAGTCCTCATTATTCGTGGTGGTTTAGGGCTGTAAGTCACCGTGAACTCTGAATTAGTGATCACTGAGCCACTGCTCCCAGGGGAAATACGGGGTCATGTTCCTGCCAGCCACTGGTCACATTTTCATCAGCCGTGTTTTATTTGTGTTTAAAGAGGTCTTACGTAATATACATTTAGTATACATAATTAGTTATCTGTAGTTCTTATTTATAATAAAGCATCAGCTGAGAAGTGTTCCACATTTCCTGGGCCCTGGGTAATATGACTGTAATTTCCTTGTCCTTCAGCCTTGTGACAGTGCCGTCCACTATGCTCTTTATCATCATCTCTCATGAAACCACAAATGTAGCTGTTTTTCCACAGCTTCATCACACACTATGGATGTTGCTTTAGCCTTTCCAGAGGGGCCTCACAGCAAATTTCTTCCTCCTTTTTCTAGATGGGCTGCAGGGTTGATTCATTAACACTGAACGCACAGCTGACAGCGCTGTGACCCACGCCTGAACGAAGGTCATCAAACATACGTACTTTCTGCTATGTTGGGCACATCACGGCATTATTGTGCTTAGGAACACTGGACAGCCCCTTAGCACTATGCCTGGGACCATTTTAAACAGACAAACCACCAACAGAAAGCACAAGAATGTGAAAAATGTGGGACTAAATGAACCCTGGAAAGGACATTTGTTAATAGTATGAGACACGAAACAGAAGACAGTGTGTTGCCTTGTTTGATCTCAGATGGGAACATACGTGTCATCATGTGACTCACAGTTCCTGCCCCTTTTTGCACGTCCATCAATGACCACAAATGTGCCCCAAGTATTGATTTGGAGTAAGAAATAAATTTCAATGAGTAGGTGATTCACAAAAACAGAATTCATGATCAATGACAAGTGACTGTACCTATGTCTCTATATTTAAACATGAGCTATTCTTGATGAAAGGTTTGCTTCAAGGAGGCAGTGAGCTCCTCGTCACTCCAGGTGCCTAAACTGAGGCTTGGCTCCCTATCAGAGAGGAACAGCAGGAGAAAAAGAATCAGGGATGGGCTCACGTTGTGTGCATAAATGTCTTAATTTTCGGTTTTACCTTTGATGGGAAATATTTACATGGCCACAAATCCTGCGGAGCCTGACTCACAGGTCAGCACCTGGGAAGCTGGTTCTGGGTACAGGAATGCTCCATATTTGGTCACAGAAGTTGTTAAGACCATGGGTTTGGAGCCAGACTATCTGGATTTGAAACCTGCCTCTGCCACTTACTAGCTGGTGACCTGGGAAAGTAATTTCACCTGTTTCTGCCTCGCTTTCCTCATCTATAAGATGGGTTGTTGTGAGGCTTAAATGGCTGAGCACATGCAAAATGCTCAGCACAGTACCTAGTACCTGGAACGGGCTGGATAAACATTAGCTATTACTCATTAGAGATGTGGTTACAGACCCCTCACATACACATCAGCTGCATGGGCCTTATTTCCAGCTCCACATGCTATGTGCCATATTCCCCCCTGGATGGCAGGTGAAACTGGACAATTCCCAGGCTTTGAGACCAGCAACGTATATATGCTCTGAAAGGGTCAACGATGGGCACGTTCTGGTTGCGGAGGAGAAGTTCTGTCAAATGAGTCTGACTCAGCAGGACAAGGGCCCACATCCTAATGCAATATGGCTGACAATAGGGACAAAGGATCTGGGTGCTACTGCTACTTTCTTCGAAAGGCTGTGCAGTTCAGAAAGGGCTGCTGTGGGAAGCTGCCTAGAGGAGCAACTCCTTCTGGGAGGAAGACACAGGGCAGCCCACATCGGGGAGATGCCTGCCATCTGCTGTGGCCCTGGAGAAAGAACGATTTTCCAAACAGTGGGCATGGCATGAGTTCAGTGACCGAGGTGTGTAGCACTAATCCCAGGAACCTCAGACCCCAGCATCCCTGGGCTTGGAGGAAGGTTGTGGGGCGTGGACAGAGAGATTAGATGGTGCAGCAACTTTCTGCACCATGTCCGGCACAGAGCAGGGACTCAGATGTGCTTTGAAGGGTAACTCCACAGAGGTGAGGGGACTTGTCTCGTAAGGAGGGTCAGCCTTTTAAGAAGGGGCGACATGCCCTGACCTGGGTCCACAAGGGTAAGTCTGGCTGCGCCGTGGGGCATGGGAGTGGGAGGGAGTGTAGAGGTGGAAGTGAAAGCCCAGGAGGCAGACTACAAGGGCCCAATCAGGGTGGCGTCCAGCGGGGCTGATGGACACCAGCAACAGTGGAAATGGCAGTGATGGCCGCTGTGCAGAGTGGCTATAGGTGGCTGTCCTGTGTGGGGCTCCTGCATCCCCTGGCTCAGGTCAGAAACCCAGGGGCCTGATTCATCCCTTCTCTTCTTCTTATGCTCCACATTCTGTCCACTAGCACCTCCTGTCAGTTGTTACTTAAAAATATCCGGGCACCAGGTCCTTCTCACCACCTCCTCTGCTGTGGGCTTGTGCAAGACGCCGTGATTCTTTGCCGGGATTGTTCCAGCCCAGGGGCCCCAGCTGCTGTCCCTGCATCTGCTCTGCCCCTTCCCCACCTTCCATTTAACACAGCTGTCAATGAGCCCTTTGTAACATCCAAGGTCACTCACTGCTCTGTTCAAGACCCTCTCAAGACTTCCTGTCACACTTGGAATAAAAATCCAAGTCATTTAAAGGACCACCCCCACCTCCCATTCCCTTTTCAGCCTCAGTCCTGTTCCTCTTTCCCTCCACTCTATCCACACTGGCTTCTTGACTAGGGCCTTTACAGCTGCTCTTCCCTCTAGAAAACTGCCTAGATCACTTTTCCTGCTGCCTTCCTGACAGCTGGATTCCTCTCCTCCTCCAGAACTGGGCTCAAATGTCACCTCCTCATGGAGTATTCCCAATCATGCCTTGCAAATTCAAATCACTGGCAAACTCCAGCTCCATTTCCAAACTACTTTTCCACCCTAATGCTGCCCAACATCACACACAGTATGTATTTTATTTGTCTGTTTATTGATTCTTCCCTCACTCCAGAAGGCAGGGCATTATCTCTATTGTGCCTGTTTCACTGCTATATCTCCAATTCCTGAATCAGCTCCTGGTACATAGTAAGTGCTAACTAAATCTTTGCTGAATGACTGATCGAATCTCATTTAATCCTTGCAACACCTTTTAAGCTAAGTGCTACCATCCCCAGGGAGACAGCATAGACGACAGGAATGTGAGTCGTTGCAGAGGTAACGCCACTGGAATCT
>NW_025794106.1:4430-6200 GCF_021613505.1 Equus quagga | reverse complement strand
ATTAGATCTATTTTGCAGGGACTCTTAAAATTTGGGTTGTCTGTCCTTCTTGTCCTTCTGGTCTGATACTTGATTATAAAACGGGCCTTTAGATGTTGTTCCAAAGCCGTCAAGGAAGGTACAAAATTCTTTTGTTTTTTTCGCCTGTTTTCTCCCCAAATCCCCTCAGTATATAGTTGTATATTTTAGTTGTGGGTCCTTCTAGTTGTGGCATGTGGGACACCGCCCCAGCATGGCCTGATGAGTGGTACCATGTCCGCACCCAGGATCTGAACCCAGTGAAACCGTGGGCCGCCAAAGCGAAGTGCATGAACTTAACCACTCGGCCACAGGGCCGGCCCTAAGGTCCAAAATTCTAATAATGCAAAATGTCAACCTGAAGCCAGGAAGAAGAGAATATTTCCAAATGAGTGTTAACAGCTTCATTCCTCTAACCCAGACCTACGCCCCAATTCACCAGGAAGGAGGTAGATGGGTCGTCATCTGGAATCCCTCAAGAATGGGGAATGACCAAGGAACAGGGGGATTGAAACCGGAAAACTGTTAGCCATTGATGACGAAGCAGCTAGGAAGTAAAGTTTTATTTCCTTTTGCAATTACTGATCACAACTTTATTTGTTCCCCTGCCTGTTGTTAACTGTGCTGTTTAGGCAAAAGGCTGTCTGACTCCCACTGGGTTCCTGTAGGTATCGTGTCCCTGGAGCCTGGGTCACCATGGTAATGGGTCTGTGAGCTCTTTTCTGGCATGAGAACTGCTTGTCCACTTCAGGCTGGTTTAGACCACCAGCTCATCAACTGGACCCATACAGGTGTCGGATAGGTGACCTTTTGATGTCAAGAGGATAAAACCTCAACCCTCAGATCATGCTCACACCATCATTTTGTGAACACGCATCCTATGAAGAGGCATGGAGTCTGATGATGCTTGTGCAGATCATCAATTACCTCACCTCACTTCACCTCCAATCATCCATCTGCACCTTTCAGATCACCCTTACCTGCCATAAATATCCCTGAGTCCCCATTTTTGGGGAAGCAGATTTCAGAGTCCTGCTCTGGCTTCCTCACATGGCTGCCTTGTGATTAATCCCTCTCTCTGCTGCAATCTGGATACCTTCAAGCAAGGAGACAGCAGGCAAGGCTCGATTCTGTCTCCCAGAGCTAAAGCAGGGGCAGACTTTATGGAGTTGGGAGAGGGCATGATTATGCAGAATACTAGCTTGGCGGAATGTGATTGGAGGGCAGGAGTGTCACAATCTTAGAAGTCCGGATTGCTACCAATCAAGGGACCCCTCCCTTCTCGTGAGGCTGCCCACACCACTTTCTCTGCACATTGAGTTCCACAGTTATGGAACTTTTGCTTCCTAGGTGGCTCCAGGTCACCTGAGGACAAGGGTTCCATCTTCTGAGCATGCTCCAGCTACATGACTTGCAGTTTTTGCTCATTGATCCTGCAAAACAATGCTGACATTTCATTATGGATACAGTAGGATACAAGAGGGACAGGACGGCTTGGTCTACGATGGGATGGTTACGTGGGCACCTGGGAAGCTGCATACACTGCCCAGGATTGTGGGCTGGGTCACTGGAATGGAGACCACCTGGCTGTTCCTAGTGACACGAAGCATTTGTGTGTCCTGTGTCCCGGGGATCCCAAACATGGTCCAACGCAGGGGCCAGAGAGGCATACAGGGAGATTGACAACCATGTTCCTTCTGGGTTTGCTTGTTATTTCTTTCTGTCCCTATCACCAGCTCTTAGGGGTCTCTC
>NW_025794106.1:0-2889 GCF_021613505.1 Equus quagga | reverse complement strand
CTGTGCCACAGTTTCCCCATCTGTGAACAGAAACCCCAATAGCTGGGATGCGGATGAGACTGGAAAAGCCAACTTGTCTTTCTCTTCTTTTGGGTCAGGACAGGAAGGGGATCAGACTTTGGGTGCATGTCTGGGGACTGCAGGGCTCACCAGGGAGACAGATGTCTTGGAAGGCAGTAGCAGGGCTGACAGGGACCGGAAGTGCTGAGGTGGCCAGAGGGATGTTGCAATGCTGCCAGGGTAGTGTCTGTGTGTCCTTTTCAAACCATCCTCTCTCATCTCCAGACTGACACGTGGTTGGGGGACACAAGGTCAGCCAAGCTAGAGTCTGGATCCGGAGCCACACTTCTCCCAGCTGCCAGGGATCACTGGGGGTCAAAGGTGGCCGAGAGGAGGGGGGAAGCCCTGGATCCAGCCCCGAGAGGCAGATGTGGTGGAGGGTAGGGGAGATGGGGGCCTGGGTTCCAGGAGGGGCCTGAGAGGGTGATGAACAGCAGACAGAGTGTTTACCGGGCCCGGCACACTTGGAGCTGGGGGAGGAATGGAAGAGGTGGCCTGGGGGAAGGATGGTGGGGCCCACGCTGGGAGCCTTGCAGTGCAGGTTTTACAGTTGAGACAGGCTGAAATGACCCCTCTCCAAAAGGGAGAGCGGGGGCTGTGAGGTTCAGACCCAGAGAACAGGGAGGTAGGCCTGGGTGCTCCAGATGCAAGTTGTGGGGCGTGAAGGGCGAGTCTGAGAGTGAGATTGGAGGGGGCTTGCAGGGAGTAGGAGTGTGGGGCAACTCCATGACCCCGGAGACGGGCAGCGAGAGCTGTTTGGGCTAAAGAGGCTTGTGAAGAGGGGCGGGATGGAAGAGGGCCAGGGGTCCAGTGTGAACTGAGTCCCTGAGCTACACAGAGGGAGACGGAGAAGCCCCTGAGTCTGGGAGCAGGGCCTGCATCAGGAGGGGAGGTGGAGACTGTCCCCTGAGGGGGAAGGGGCTGGAGCAGCCGGAGGGCCCCACAGTCAGGGAGATTTGGAGATGGGGGTGATGGAAAGCCACAGGCTTCGGGCCAAAGGGTCGTGCCTGAGCCCCACCTGACCAGCTGCCATCAGCAAGGGGCCCAAATGGAAAGGTGAGATGACACAGGGAGGCAGGCACAAGGGAGGCCCCGGTGGAGGAAAGTGGACCTGCCCCACCCCTCCGCAGCCTAATAAAGGCCCAGGCCAGGCCAGGCTCCCTCATCTCCCCTGTCCCTCACTGGTCCAGGTGGGAGCTCACCTGCCCTGTCCCTCACTGGTCCAGGTAGGTGCTCACTGACTTCCCAAGAGGCACCTGTGGGAGGGATACAGGATGTCACTGATGACCCCATCCCCGCTTCTGCCTCCAGAGCCCCCTCACCAGCCATGAGGCTTGCTCTGTCGCTCCCGGTCCTGTTGGTGGCTCTGTGGATGGTGTGTGAAGTTAAAAGGGGAGAGGAGCCCCTGGGAGTTTGAGACTTGGAAGTGCGAAGCTTGCACCGGGCATGGGGTCCAGGCTCAGAGGACCCTGGAGAACTCTGGGGCCCCTTATTTGCCCGGTTTTCCCTGTCGTACATTCGTCACCCTGCCACATCCCGTCAGCTGGGTCTCAGCTTCTCTAAGGGGTGGTCCAGCAGGTGGGAAATCTGCCCTGTGGAGCCCCAGCAAGGGATGACGTACTGATCTCCACCCCTCCAGGATTGGCTGTCTTGCTCTCACAGCGTGGAAGGGTGTGCGGGGTGTGTCCAGGGGGAGAGAAGGCAATTCCCAGCAGCTTGAGAACTCCTGGGTGCTCCACTACCCTCCCCCCCATTTGAACACCATGAGCCCCAAGAATCCCGTTCCTGGACCTCCTTTCCCAACCCTGACGCTCATCAGGACGCCCCCCAATACCGAAATGTTTGCACCCTCCCCGTCTCCTGGACAGGCTGAGCCCCGGCCCAGGTGGACCTAGAGCCCGACCAGGACGATTTAGAGCCGGACGGCGTCATCGACGTCATGTGGGGGGGGGAGGTGGAAGAAGGTTGGAAAGCGCCTGGGGAAGAAGATCGTGAAACACATCATCCACGACATCAACAAGAAGAACGGAGCTTCAGTGACCCGGTGAGTCCCCTTCCCGGGCCCGGGTGGGCTGGGTGTATGGATGAAGACACTGGGAAAACTGAGGCTGGGGGAGGCTGACAAGGTCCCTGCGGTCACACAGCTGGCTCTCTAGGTGCACACACTTGGAGGACAGGTTCCTGACTCCATCCAGGCTCATGCGGAGATGGCCCTGGGTGGTGTGGACAGGCCCAAGCTAGGACTGGACAGACCTGGGGCACAGGCTGGGGCGGATACACTCCTCCTGTGACCTCAGGAGCTGCAGTTTCTCCATCTGTGCCATGGGGGCTTCTGAGGGGAAGGACGTGGAGGACCGCGTGGGGCCTGGCACAGTGTGGACGCTCCATGGTGTTTCGCCCACAGTGGCTCTGTCTGAGGAGTTAGGAAAGCATTCATTCCTGAACAAATACTCATTGAGCATCGGCTCAAGGCCAGGACCTGGTGCATGTGGGAATGGGACTGATGAACAGGACGAGGTCTCAGCCAACAGGGAGCTGCCATTCGGGGGAGTGAGAGGGAGGGAAACAGCCCATGAACCAGGGAGTTCCAGGAGAGGAGCCCAGAGGGAGCTAAGCACTGAGAAGACGATAAACAGAGTGTTGAGAACAATCAGAGATGGGGTGGGTCTATTGTAGACAGGGTGACTGGGTCTGCTCTGAAGAGTGACACTTTCAATTGAGATCTGAATGAGGGAAAATGCAGCAGGGACTAGGAATCTGTGGCGAGTGTTCCCTGTGTACAGGGAGTGCAAAGGCCCTGAGGCAGGAAGATGTGCACATAGTCAAGGA